>NC_079214.1:17509136-17679136 GCF_029633865.1 Lampris incognitus | reverse complement strand
GTAGATAGCATCTGGACAAGAGACTCATCCCAGCAATGGATCCGCTTTACTCCTTAAGTGTCCCACCTTCATCTGCTCCTGTATTACTCTCCTCAAACATGCACTCGTTATGCAATTACTCTTTCTAATATTTAAATCAGATGGGTGTGTGGGGAATAGGACTGGAATCTTGTTGTGATGCAAAGTGCTGAGTATTTTGACTGCTTTTATTAGCCTGTGACAACATTCATTACTCCACATGATTTAGGGGGCCACTATTTCTCAGCTATCTTCTCTGCTGTGGCTATGATCTGCTGGCCCCTTATTCACAGACAAGCAGATAACCTCTAAGAGGCTGCGGGCCTAGCTCAGTGTACAGCACATCCTTGATGAGGACAAGTTTCTTCTCCAGCCGAAAGGAGAGACAACACCTTTAATGAACTGGCAGTCACCATTCTCAAAGTCATATGTGCAGTACAGGGAACAACATACCTTAACCATGTGTCATCAAGAGCCTTATCATATCCTCAGCCAGTAGGGGAGTAACTATCCCACCCACCCCAACCACGGATTGTTCTCCCCCCCGTGCTCTGGGAGGCGCTACAGGAGCCTCAGAGCCCGTACTACCAGGCTCAAAAACAGCTTCTTTCCCCAAGCTGTTACCCACCTGAACCTGGCTACCCACTGAATGTCTGTGGATATTTTTAAAAATATTTTTGTACTCGTGCTTTTTTTTAAAATTTATTTTTAGCTTCTGGTCTTCATCTGTGTATATCTTATACTGTGTTTGTTTATGTCTGTCTTGCACTGTTTAGCGAAGCCACAGCTTTTATTTCATTTTTAACACGTGCCTGCACATTGTTTTTAATGACAATAAATTGAATTGGATTGAACTGAATTCGGGAAATCATCTGGTAAAATGATGAGACAGAATTAAACCTCTATCCCTGTATGTGTCGTATGGCGTATATTGTTGTATATTGTACTGATTGTAAAGCCCTTCGGGATTAGCTTGTGATTTTGGGCTATACATATAAACTTGACTTGACTATACTAGTGGCCCTCAATGGCACGTGGTTGATCAACTGATATAGAGGCTGGAAAAATATGAGAAGGAGTGCACAGGAGATGTCTATGGGGACATAATTAGCAGATTTAATGCAGGGTATGTCTTATGCATGTGATTAGAGATTTGTAATTCTCAGCCATTATTCTCCTCTTTGTGTTGTTTGCCCTTTGACACCAAACCAGTGTCGGGGTGCACCCTTAAAACATTGGAGAAAAGACTGTGTTTGGCATGTGGCATACTTTATCTTGCTGAACCAGCAAGGATCGTGAGTGCATTGTTTGAGTAATGTGTGCACGGACACTTAGGAATGGTGCACAGGGAGCTTTTTTAATTAGCCCTCTTGAAGTTATCTCGTGACCCATATCTACTAATGAAGGTATCATGGCTGTTCTATTTACATATCTTTAGGTGGTAATGTGTGACCGCAGGGAGAATCCAGTGGCAAAGCACTGCAGACTGTGGTGCCAATGTAAAGGCAGACCTTGTTGAGTGGCTTGGGGCAGCTTTTCCAGTCCTTTTCCAATTACAACTGAGCTACAAACGACTGACATACAGTCATCAGAGTAATGATATAGGAATGGGGTAGCCCTGATGGATCTGGTAGTCATTTTTAATTGCTTGAGCTGATAGGTAAGTTAATTTAAGGTTCAAAGTTTTTTCTTTCTCATTTGTTTTTTTATTTTGTCAGCCCATGGTATTTACAGTTCAAACAGGTATAGACTAATGTTACCTATGTTATACCAACACTCAACCTAGGATTAGAAATGTAGGTTGTTGTTAGTATACCTACTAAAGGCTTGATATTTTCAATGAGTGTTATTACAATTAGGCTGTAGATTAAGGTGAAGCATCAGTGGCCTATTTTCTGCAAGGAATACAAAGGCCTGATGGGAATTGGACACCCATCCATCCAGCCATTATCCAAACCACTTATCCTGCTCCCAGGGTCGTGGGGATGCTGGAGCCTGTCCCAGCAGTCATTGGGCGGCAGGCGGGGAGATACCCTGGACAGGCCGCCAGGCCATCACAGGGCGGACACACACACATTCACACCTAAGGACAATTTAGTACGGCCGATTCACCTGACCTACAAGTCTTTCGACTGTGGGAGGAAACCCACGCAGACACGGGGAGAACATGAAAACTCCACACAGAGGGCGACCCGGGACCAACCCCAAGGTTGGGCTACCCTGGGGCTCAAACCCAGGACCTTATTGCTGTGAGGTGACCACACTAACCACTGCGCTACTGTGCCACCCAGAACTGGACACATAGCCATACAAATCTGTCTATTGCATATAGAAAGTATATTGAGCAATTCATGAGAATTTCATAGCAAACAACGTTAGGGAACAATGCTTTGATAATTTATTTCTTCTTTCTGTTAACTGTGGGCTGTTTGTAGACATTTATGGATAAATGAATACATATAAATGTAGATTTTACTTTGTAAATGGACAGAAAGATTTAATATTAGGATGCTTTCCTACCCACTGCCTATGGGTATCCTTACAATATGCGTCTAGTTTATTTGGAGGGCTGGACTTTGATTCCCAAAAGAAAGATAAGGTGAATATTGTCGCACCAGTGCATGTAAAGTGTTTTGTTCCCACAGCATCTGAATGATCCAGTAGACAGGATGACGGGATATAATAAAACACAGGTGACTTTGAGTGTGGAACAGCTGTCCTTGTTTTTGTCTATCCACTACAGAGTCACCTTTACACTGCCTCGGCTAGCTAACTCTTTAAAAATCAGCAAGGCATTTCAGGTGATGAACTATTGAGTTTGAGGCTTTAATATGATTTCAGCAGTTGTCATCCATCCTTCAGCGATGGCCTTGGCCTGGAATAGGTGGGCGTTGGTGACGGTGGAGGAGGGAGGTCCCTCTCCATGCTATCAGCATTATATTCATGCTATCAGCATTATGGGGCACAATATTCCCGAGACATCCACCTTCACAGGACCTTGGCACGGCTAAGGGAGGTTAATTCAACATATGCTGCAAAGACAGTTCCGCATGGCGCTCTCTTTCCAGAGGGGTGTCTCAAATTGCTCTTTCCGATGATGGTTTCCCTATGGAAGAACTAGGTCACCAAATAACACTCCCTTCCAGGGGCTTGTTGCTAAGGCCTGGCTCCTTGGAGCCCAGAAGGCAGGCAGACAGGGGCTAGTGCACTCTGACTGAAGCCAGCTTCTGACAGAGGGAGCGCCACTGGAATTACTGCAGCCCTGTCTAAACAGAGCATCACGTTCAGATTACTAAACTCATTTCAGAGAGGGGAAGGAGAGGTGGGAGCTAAAGTAGGGAGAAATGTGTGTGTGTGTCGGGGGGAGGGTCCGTTTTGTTTTTGCCTGTGTTTGTAAGGGCACTGGGATGCTGTTGGCTTTGACAGCTGCAAAGAGATACTGAATTTGAGTCACACTATTTGCAAAACACTGTGTGCAGCGCTCTGCTTTAAAGGTAACACAAAGTGCCTCCTTCCAGCAAATGAATGAGCCGAGATCCCCAGTTATCTCTGGTTATTGTTCCAATCAGGTTGGCTTTGAAAGGGGAGGTGCGTTCTCCTCTGGACAGCTCATTAAGATAACACACAAATGCGGCTCCCACATCATCCTGTGTTTATTAAAGTGGGCCTCATTTCGACTCCATTGTCTCGTGCAGGAACCTCTCCCTTTGTCAGTGTAATTGATGCCAGATGGCAAAACAAAGCTGGCTGTCTGGAATGCTTAAAGAGTGATCTCAGACAGCAGGGCCAATAGCTCAACTTCACCAGTCCGTCGCCCACCATATCCACCTGGTTGACCCAGGTATGCGGACAATGAGAGGGAGCATAGGAGAGCCAGTGTGGCTGCAAATAGTCAGCTTGTTAGCCAAGTGCAGGCTCATGAAAGGTCACACTCTGAAGACCCAGCTCTGGTCTGTTTTGCCCAGTTCTTTAGCCAACGCTGAACAGTTAAAGAGTGGCTAGGAGTGGGACCGACACTGATTTCACAGATCTCTCTGAAACATTCATGAGAGCAGCATTAGAGAATAAAATTCATTGTCTTCCTCTACTAAAGGACCTTCCTTCACCTCTCAGCTTATTAAAATCACATAGTATTAACTTTGCCGTTCACAGGGAGGCTAAATAATTCAATTAGACGGAAGAAGGAGTCAAGTGAATAACTCTAATGACATTAAAGCTTGAGGGAGAGCTGGTCATGACTATGAGGGGTAGCCACCATGGCTGAGCAAGCCAAACAAACTAGTTCAGTTTGTTAAAAGCAAAATTAATTTTGTGCTCATAAGGGTGTAGTCATACTTGGCAAAATATCTTATGTGCACTGGGGACAAAAGAGGCAGAGATATTAAAGATTCTGTCTCGATTCAACAGCACAATTGTAAAGCGGAGGGATATTCTATGCAAGACATATCTTGTTTATAATTTAATACCAATTCAAATGAGAATGAGCGTGTCAAGAATGAATCAGCTTGTACGAGGGGGATGTAGAGAAAGAGGCCTTGAGGCTGTGTGTCCACTGGGAACCACGCTTTAAAGCACTGGCAACTTTTTCTTGTTTTAAAAACAAAGGTTGTTGCATGTTTCCAACAACATTGACAGTTTACGCACGGTTAGAGCACTCACAGAAAAGAAGAAATTGAAAAAATAAAAAAGGCTAACCTATAGCTAAGTGAAAGTGTGTCAGACTTTGGATAGGTTTTCAGATATTGCATGGTAAGAGCAGTATCCCCAACCAGTGCATCTCTCAAGCATCTGTTTAGCACGACTGGCTATGATAGAGGTGGGTTGTCAACAAAGAGGCTAAGACTCTTCCAGATGGGCATTGGCTGACCTGTCTTTGACTCCTCTTCTTCCAACTCTTTGGCCTCTTCAGCTGTGGAAAGAGAGAACCATTGTCATAAAGAGCCACACTCTGGAAGCAGATACAATAGACAGTCCCCTTGCTGACATCCGCAGGGCCACTTCATAATAAGCAAATGGTGTGTTCATTCTCCAAAGCTTGTTTATAGAGGAGGCTATGAGAGGCTGGATGTGGATGGGGCTATGCACCACAGCGACCCCTCCACCCACCCACCCAATTCACCTCCAGCCAACTCACAAAGGCAGTAATCACATTAGGGTATAGCCACTGGCTCTCTGAAAAACCACTGCCAACAGCTAGAGACAGCCCACCATGATGGCTGTCACACATATGTCACAGATGTACTTATGTCCTTACACGCACACATAAACAAAAGTAGACACAAACATGCACTAGCATAACACACACACATATATATACATAGAGAGAGAGAGAGAGAGCGTTGTTTTTTTTGGAAACCGTCAATAGTGTTGATAAAAGTGCTCAACAAATGAGAAGCGGAATATTAAGGTAGATGCAGGGGGAAAAAAACGTTAATTCATAGCAGTACAAGCCTGTTTCGTGCATCACACACTCATCAGCTGCCAAGATGGCCAACTTGGCAGCTGATGAGTGCGTGATGCACAAAACAGGCTTGTACTGCTATGAATTAAAGTTTTTTTGCTTACATCTATCTTTCTCTCTCTCTCGCTATATATATATATATAAAGAGAGAGAGCGAGAGAGAGAGAGAGAGAGAGAGAGAGAGAGATACATCGGTTTAACAGAGGGAACATTCAAAAAGAGATTTAATGCACATGTGTAGAATGTAACATCTTTAAGCCGTTACATTTGGTCACTGGCGGACAGAAACATTAATTATTCAACCACCTGGAAAATCCTCTCTAAGAACAAAGCATATTCAACCAGTAGTAAAATGTGCAATCTATGTCTAACTGAAAAATATTTTATCATTTGCAAACAAGAAATGTCCACATTGAATAACAGGAATGAACTGGCCAGCAGTTGCAGACATATAGATATAAGCACCTATTTTGGAATTATAAATAAATCATGGCAATAGACAAATCCCCCCCATTTGACCGTTAGTGATCATGTGTTTTTGAATTTTTTAGTGTCGCACCTCTCCCTTCCCCACTGGACATTGTGCACGTGATGTGCATGACGAGGCAGTAAATGGTATTTTCTTTCCCGTGTAGCTTTATTGACAGCTGATGATTGCTTATGGCATGAAACAGGCTCCCTACTGTTGAATGTTTCTTTTAACAAAGTTATATATATATATATACACACACACACACACACACACACACACACACACACACACACACACACACACACACACACACACACACACACATGTTCAACAAATAAGGAGCAAAATAATCATGTTTATGCCATAAGCAATCATCAGCTGTCATCAGGTACCGTCCATTAAAGAATTTACTTGAATCATATATATATAAAATCCAGTGAGTCAAGTGAATTCTTTATGAGACAGTACAAGCCTGTTTCATGCCATAAACAATCATCGGTTGATGATTGCTTATGATTATTGATCGATGGGTCAGAGCTGTTTTGGCAGCACGAGAGGTACCTACACAATATCAGTTTTGGCTGATCGCTGTATTATATATAAATAAATATATATATACACACACATACATATAAAATATGTGCACACACACATACGCTAAGGCTAAAAATAGATAGGAGACAATGGAACAAGTGGTAGAATTTAATTTTATGACACCACCTTCACTGCAATTGGTCTTGAGAGCCACCATTTAGTGCCTGACACTTAAGGCTTGCATAGATTAATATGATAATTGAACAAAATTGAATGTCAAGGCAACACAATGTGTTTGTATACATTCCTATATGTCTGCCCAATATTCACTGGCTTTGACAGAACAGAATGTAATCCTCCAGGGAAATTAAGGGAAAATCCTTATAATTACAACAGCACGGCATCTGCCGAGTTTCCAGATTGGATTTCAAATATATATGCTTATAAGTCTACCCACACCCAAGCCTGGTTTGGTCGAGCTATGTTGTAATTTGAATTCCAATGTTGCAAACACATAATGATGTGATATGCATATGCCCACAGGTTATCATTTTTCAGAGTATTTCAGAGGTCTGGGTTCCCCTTTTCTTTGGATGACATATCCATCAGCGTATGGCAGTCCACTTAAATAAACATTTGTTTGAGTTTCTTCATTGCTGTTATTTTTGGAAGGAAGGTGGAGGTAAAAAGAGGTGAAGGGTTGATTTAAAAGATCACATTTGAACAGCCGTTTTCCTCTACAGACTGGTAAAAGGATATTTCCTTTGGAAAAGACCTGCAACGTAATTGTAGGTGGGAGTATATCTATATAGCCACTGTACCTACATGCCCTCCTGTTACAAGGAATGAAGAAGATCCTTTCAATGCTTGTATTGGGTGGAAACCCTACATCAGGAAGGAAGCGTGCTTAAGTATAAAGGTTGGCAGAGTGTTAAGACTGCTCTCTGTGAGGCCCATCATGCAACAACTAGACTCCATTCATGCCTGGTATTAAAATTTCTACCTTGACTTAGTTAAGTAAGGAAAATGCATTCTGATGAGTGTAAATGCGAATAGTGGGCAGTATAATTAAAGAATAAACTGATCTCAACTAGAGTCAGAAAGTAGGATATAGTATTCATAGAGTGTGCTAGCATTATCAATTAAGTATCAACACAGAGTAGAAATGTCATCAGATTATCGCTACTAATGCCGCCTGTGCCACAATCTTAACAGTTGTGAAAGGAAATTCTTTGATAAAGATAAACTATCCTATGTTTTCAAAAAAGGTGTACTTCCCACCATCCTAAATACTTTGGCTTGCATATCATGTTTGCAAAATGAGTAGCATGCTCCAACTCACCATGCATTATAAATCAGATGTAAATGCAAAGGCAGGGGCTGACTTGCTACTGGCCAGTTGGGTTTTCAAGTTTACTGGCCTTGACTCTGAAATCCCTGGCCCTGTAGCATGTCCATTTGCTTTGAAATTTGAATAATGTCAGTAGAAATCTAATTTTAACACAGCAAAAAAAATATTTTTTAGATTCTTTTTTCTTGGCACCCAACCAGGAGTCAGGGGTTTAAGAAACATGAAGACAGAATTTAGGTAATGCACTAGCTTGTCTTTGTAGTGAATGCCCTGCAACCTAGAAAGATCCCATAATCCACAAGCATCACTTGTTCTTTCTCCTTATCTTAAATGTACAATATGTAAGTTTATCTGCTTAAACAAACAATTAAATAGAAATAACACACTTGCAGTGTGTGGACCTAAGAGCAGACCAGAGCAATATCCCCGAACAAAAACCAGTTATCATCACAGTGGCCAACATCCAACGACGAGTCTCAAACATGAAGAGCCGGACTGCATCAGGCCCTGACATGATTCACGCCTACTGGTTGAAGAAGCTAACAACACTCCATGAATGCCTGACAACACAGATGATCCAGCTGCTAACATCAGGGTCTCACCCTGACTGTGTAACACAAGGGAAAACAATACTGATCATGCAGCATCCCCACAAGGATACAACACCTTCAAACTACTGGCTGATAACCCGCTTTTCCACAGCATGGAAGATCCTGTCAGGCATCATAGCAGCTTAGCTGAATGGGCACATGAGTCAATACATGAGTGAAACTCAGAAAGGAATTGGGAACAACACCAGAGCGTCAAAGCATCAGCTACTGGTTGATAGAACAATCACCCAAGACTCTTAAGACCAGACAGACCAACCTGAGCACAGTCTGGATTGACTACAAGAAAGCTTACGATTCAATGCCCCACACCTTGTTACTGGAGTGCTTGGCACTATACAAAGCCAACAGGACACTAATAGCCTTCATCAAGAACTCAGTACAGTAGTGTAAAACAACACTAGAGGCCAACTCAAAGACAATCACATGGGTAACCATAAAATGTGACGTATTCCAAGGTGATGCACTGTTCCCGCTGCTGTTCTGCATAGGAAACCACAAGGAGGTCAGCTACAGCCAAATACCTCCAGAGAGTGAGGCAGGTCCTGAGAAGCCAGCTCAATGGGAAGAATAAGATCCAAGTCATCAACACATATGCCCTACCAGTCATCAGATACCCAGCTCGAATAATACGCTGGCCAAAGGAAGAGATTAAGGTCACAGATATCAGGACATGGAAACTCCTCACAATGCATGGAGGGTTCCACCCGAAGTCCAGCAGCCTAAGACTGTACGATAAGCGAAAAGATGGTTAGTGAGTGTCAGGGCCACTATCCATGATGAAACAAGGAATATCCATGACTACATCAGAAAGAGAGCCCCCCCAGGATGAACTGCTGAGTGAGTACCTCAGGCAGCAGAAGACAAGAGAGTGTGGAGGAAGAAGAAGAGGAGGTATCATGGAAGATCAAGCCCCTCCATGGGATGTACCATCGATAGATAGAAGACAGAACTGACATCGAGAAATCCTACCAGTTGCTAGAAAAGGCTGGACTGAAGGACAGACAGCAATGGGGCTCTGATCATAGCAGCACAAGAACAGGCACTCAGGACCAGATTGATTGAGCCAGGGGTCTACCACATCAGACAAGAACCAAGATGCAGGCTGTGGAAAGATGCCCCTGAGACAGTCCAGCACTTAGTAGCAGGGTGTAAAATGCTAACTGGGAAAATGTATACTGAAAGGCATAACAGAGTGGCTAGGATAGTGTACAGGAATATCTGTACTGAATACAGACTGGATGTCCCCAAATCCAAATGGGAGACACCGTCAAAGGGGGTTGAGAATGGCAGAGCTAAGATCATATCGGACTTCAAGTTCTAGATTGACAAGACAGATTAACAACAGTCTGTTGCACCATCACAGCATACATCTGAGCAAATGCTTTGAAGGTCTGATAGACCAAAAGTTCTAAATAAATTGAAAAAACTGCACAGATCCATTTGTGAAGAAACCTCCTCATTCTGTTTGGGCTCATTGCTTCTTACAGCACCTTAGCAAAGATTTAGCCAGGTAGTGCAGTGGTCATTCTGCATTATTTAATGGTGTTGAACCTATCCATCTTAAACATTTGTATTACTTCAGTAAAAGCAACTTTGCAACTGTCCAATCTTCACCTGTATTCAAAGGATAATTAGTGCTTTGGTCTGAGAATAGAAAATGAATGCATGAATTGGTTATCTGGTAATGACAAAATTAACCTGATTCAGTCAATATTTTGCAATAAATTCGCAATTTTGCACCAACATGTACAGCAAAACAAACCCTTAAAAAGCTGCATTTAAATGAACATGCATTTAATAGAATACTTTGGAAAACATGTAATAGTTGAACAATACAATTCATCTCGAGATGATTTGCAGATCATAGAAACAACAAAACAATGGTTTACTAGTAACATAAGATTAGTAACTTCTCCACTGACTAACATTTTGTATTATACCTCTTTTTCTCCCACTTTGTTCGTAATCACACTATTATACATTGTTATGTTTATATAAGTTATTATAGAACCCAAAAACAATTGATATAACAATTTATATTCTAGCAATTTTTACCCTTTTTAACCCTAACCTGTTGTGGGAACTTCTTGTTCTTGACATATTTTACATCAAGCAATTCATATTCAATTCTATTCTAAAAATTCTTAGTGACAATGCCAGCACTCAGTTCTCAGGGAAATATGTAGTGAGTACTCGTCTAGCATTCTGTGGCTCTTCTGTTCACTCATGAGGCACTGGAATCTCTGGTTCCTTCAATTCTGCTGGTTCCTCCCTCCCTTCAGTCCTCCAAAACTCCTCTCCTTGCGACTCGCACAAGTTGTGCAAGACACAGCAGCTGCTGACAATGGTGGGGACCCTCAAGATGCTGACATCCATCTTCTTCAATAGACACTGCCATCTCCCTTTAAGCCTTCCAAAAGCACATTCCACAGTCATGTGTGCACAACACAGTCTGTAATTGAAATGCCTCTGCTCTCTAGTAAGATGTCCATTGTCAGGGTATCCCTTCATTAGCCAGCTCAAGAGTGGGTATGCAGGGTCTCCCGAGAGCATGATGGGCACTTGTATTCCTCCAATTTATTGTGTGTCCTAAATGAAAAAAAAAGCAACACAGTCACTCTTGGGGTCAGTAATTAGATTTCTCTGCAGTTAATGCATAGCACAAGTACAAACGAATGAGCAGGCCATCTGTAGAACACTACAAGATTATGGCTCACCGGTGGGAAAAGGTTGTCCCTCTCAGCTAGATCAAACAGTGTGGAGTTTTGTAGCACTTTTGCATCATGCACACTGCCAGTCCATCTAACATTGATATTGGTAAATCTTTTGATGGAAAATAAATAGGAAACCGGCTAGCTTTAATGACCTACTTTGATTCCACGAGGCAGGCAAACAGGCTTCTATCACAGTCTAACATAACAGAAATACATAACTTTATACACCATCTGATACATTACAAACACAATATACCTCAAAAGATGTACAGTAGGGCCTATATTAACCATCAGGGTGACACAAGTCTCACTCTTGGCCTTCTCCCACTGAGTAAGTGTGTGAATTTGTGTGTTTTTGTTACTCACTGAGAGAGGTGATCCACAACAGCTTGCAAGATGATGGAATGACTCCCTTTGCAATTGAAGTAATCCTTTGCATTGTTGGAGGGAGCTGTGATGGGGATATGAGAGCCATCTACTGCTCCCCCACATTGGGGGAACCCCATTTCTCCTCAAAGCCATCCACAATCGCCTGCAGTCTTTCCCCTTGAGGCAAACTAATAAATTGGCACTGAAGTGTGTGTATCACATGACAAACCTCCCAAACACATTTGGACACTGTTGCTTTGCCAATACCAAACAAATCGGACAGTATTTTAAAGTCTGTACCTGATGCGAGATACCAAATTGCTACTGCAATCCTCCTCTCCAGTTGTATGGCTGGGCAAAAATGTGTATTTCTTTTGTGTAGCTGCAGTTTCCCACATATAAAATCAAATTTGCAAAGCCACATATGAAGATTAGCTAGCCATTGTTCGCCAAATGTCCCAATTACGATTCTGTCCCAGCAGTCTTGACTTATTGCACGCACCCACAATGTCCTCTTGGGTCTCGTGGCCATCACAGCACAGGCAAAAGCTGTGGCTTTCCATTTGTTTCTCCTACTTCTCATCTCCAGTTGGTTCTCTAATTGCATGAGCTGGCTTTGCCTACGATGTCTGAAATTTTTGAAAAGCCCATAGTGATATATTACGAGTGCATCCAACATCTTGGGCGATTTGGTTTGCCTTAAACACGCCTAGGAATATACCCAGTCTGTATTGTTTTGATTTTGCCCATACGCCAAAACCTCTGCAAACTTCTTTTTATTTCTGGTAGACTAGGCATGGGAAGTGCTTTGTTGCTTCCTGCTGATTAAAAACAATAATGTATTTGGTCTTTGCAAACGGAAATGATGTGCATGTTAATTTGCATATTGAGCGGGGAAGTGAGATCGAATCACAAGTGGCCACTCAAGAAGCATGTGGAGACGCATTCTAATGTTGGGTGTAAACAGGGCCTTAGAAAGATGACAAATAGCAGATAGAAACAGATGAAAGAGGAGGGGAGTTAACAGATAATTAGAATAGTTTCAATTCAAACTTCCCAAGATGAGTGGGAAGTATTGTTCTTGTTTATAACTTTTTTTTTTACTTGAACATAGCTTAACCATGTCACGTGATATGCGACTTCAGTACACTTTAACAGCAAATACCATTGACTATCCCTGTAACAAATTGGCCACAATTTTGAACATTGGCCACACAGGGTCCAGCCATATACAAGGCTTTGACCTAGTCTTGTTTATTATTTTTCTATAAGTCCTTCGGTAAATGTAGATCCAAGTTAAATGCTTTCTTCTTGCCATTCCCTTTCTTTGACTCAAGCAAGGAATCCCCAAAAAAAGCCAGATTTAACATGGCAACCATAAGAAGAGTTGTTCATTTCAAATTAAATCGAGGGAAGGGAGAACTCGTCCTCCCTCATCTCATGTATTCCTTTTGTTCAACCAAGGCTTCAGAAATGCAGCCTTTCAAATGAAGTGTATCCCACAATCCCCCATGTGTGCAGCTTGTAGTGACGTCAGATAAGCTGAATTCCCTGGACAGGTAACAGCCATACAAATGTAGTAAGTGCTTCACATTTGTAAGAAGTGCATTAAAATGACCAAAAAGGCTATGCTATTTTGGCAAAAAACACTGTCGACATATAAGTCTTTAATTGATTGTAGCCCTTGTCTTTCCCATCATTTAAATGTAGAATTAGTGAAATACGGTGGGAACATATAATTCCTATTAATTGGAGCATGTTTTGACATTGATTGCAGACCAAAGCTTTTCCTAAATCATATCCAAGTTCTTAGAAAGTTGTATATAATAATGGATTATTACTGAAAGGTGTGACTGTTAAGGGGAGTGCCATACAGAGCATAGATGCTAGTGAGGTCTGTTTGCAATACATTGATCCTATAGTAACCCAGCCTTGGGAGTCTGAAGTAGAGCTATTAAGCCAATTCAAGTAAATTTCATATACTTGCAGCCAGAACTGGAAGTTGGGCAGTGCTAGGCCACCAGAAGTTTGTGTTCTTTGCAAGTATCTTTATGAATCTTTGGGGGTTCGCCATTCAAAATATAATAAGACATAACTTTGTCGAGTACGTTAAAGTTTTTTTCTTTTAGGAATAAAAATGGGAATACACTGAAAAAAATGATGGAATTTAGGCAATGTCCTTGTGTTTACAGAGTTAACACAACCAGCTAAAGATAAGGGAAGGAGTGACCATGTGCTGAGGTCATTTTTTTGTGCATTCTATTAAGGGGGGGTTAACTCCAAACAACTTTTTATATGATTGGGTTACTTAAATTCCTAAGTAAAAATGGTCGAAACAATGTTAAATGGAAAGTCTTCATTACGCAAATTTTGTCTCACTAAAAATAATTCACTTTTGTTTGAGTTTATTTTGTAACCTGAAATAACATTAAAACTCTCCAAAGTGCATAGAATATAAGGGAGGGAAGCAATGGGGTCCGAAATGTAGAGGAGGAGGTTGTCCGCATACAGGAACACCTTCTGCTCATGCCCACATCTCTTTATGCCTTTTATTAATTGCTCATCTCTCAGGGCTATTGCGAGGGGTTCAATAGCTATTGCAAATAACAGAGGTGAAAGCAGGCAGCCCTGCCGCATGCCGCGATGAATGAAGTATCTTGATTGAGTAGAGTTAGATCGGACAAGAGCCACTGGGGCAGCATACTGAGTGTCTTTCCAGGATATGAATTTCTGCCCAAACCGAAATCTGCCAAGCGCATGGTAAAGATAGTCCCACTCCACCTGGTCGAAAACTTTTTCTGTATCTAATGTGAGAATTGTTTCTGGGTGAGGCCTGGGTGGAGAGTGTAGAACATTGAATAATTGGTAAAGATTAAAGAACCTCTGCCTTTTCTGTACAAAGCCAGGTTAATCTGGTGAGATAATTGAGGGAAAATAAATTTCTAGTCTGTGAGTTAGTATTCTAGAAAGTATTTTAAAGTCTACATTTAATAATGATATAGGACGATATGAAGCACAATTAAGCAGGTCTTTATTTGATTTCAGGAGTAGTGAAATAGTAGCCTCTTCTAGAGTAGGAGCAAATTGTTATCGTTGAAGGAATCTGTGTATAGCTCTTAATAGGGGTGAAAGGAAATCATTGAATTTCTTATAATATTTGGTGGGAAATCCGTCATAGCCAGGATTCAATTTCCCAATACATTACCTAATTTCTCCTCGGGGATGAATCAAGTATTCTGATTCCGACTCTAATGATTCTTGCCACTCTGTGTTAATTTAATAGCTTCCTTGATTCTGTCAAGTGCAACTTCATCTTCCAATTCTTTTGCTATATCTGGCTCTAAAGTTGGAATGAGGACATTATCAAAGAACAAGACGAGCAGATCTGGGTTGATCGAATTGTAAAGATTACAGTAAAACTCTCTGAAAGTATCATTTATTTTCTGTGGCTCTGTTGTTAGGTCACCTGACTTGAGTCTGATTTGAGGAATCAGCCTTTAGCTATTTGAGTATCACAACTGATGACTGAGTATTTTTGAGGCTTTCTCCCCATATTTGTAAGTCGAGTGTTTTGCTTTGAAAATATATTCCTCTGCTTGCTTAGTGGAAAGTAATTGAATTCAGTTTGTAGGGAGAGACTCTGTTTATAGAATTCAGGAGAAGGTGAGGATGTGTGCTGCTGATCTAATTGTAGTATGAGGCTAGTTAGCTCTTTTAGTTGTTCCTGCTTTCTTTTGTTAAGGAGTTCGCTATATGAGATAATGTGACCGTGTAAGCATGCCTTTAAAGTTCCCCACACAGTGCTAGGCGATACATCCAGGGTTAAGTTGGTCTCAAGAATAGTTTTTATTTGTGTATCTATGTACTGGACAAAGCTATCACCAGATAGAAGAAGTAGGTTGAAATACCAGGAATGACAGGGTTTTTGTTGTTCTGGGAAATTCAGTTCAAGAGTAACTGAACCATGGTTCCATATCATGATACTATGGTAGATGCAGGAGGGATTTTGGGGGAGTAACTGTTGGTCAATGAAAAAGTAATAAGCAAATATGTCTGGTGAACCAGAGAGAAAAAAGATAATAACGTTCCTGTGCTGTTGGGACGTACTACTCCCTGATCAGGGACTTTTTGGGGGGTAAAATAATGTCCATTTAGACCCTGGTCCCTGCGGTGGAGAGGCAAAAGGTTCTCAAAGGTCCTCAAAAGGTTCCTAGTTCCTGGGGAAAGTTCCTGCGGTGGAAACATGGGTTTTTTCAGGGGTGCAGTTCAGGGTCTGCTCATCCTCCACCAACAGCAGGCTATTTTGCCTGTTCCTTTGTTCCTTCAGAGTGTGATGGTTTTGTACCCTTTTCCACTTTTTGTTTAGATTCCAGATGTGCAGGGAGGCTAGGGGGGTGGTTGGGGGATGGGTTTGGGAGAGCAGGAACAGGACAATACACCTAGCGTAATGAAACTCGGGACAGTGGAAACGCAAAAGGTTCTCAAAGGTCCTCAAAAGGTTCCTAGTTCCTGGGGAAACATTCCTGTGGTGGAAATGTGAGGTTTTTCCAGAGGTGAGGTTACGGTTCTGTTCACCCTCCACCAACAGCAGGTTATTTTGCCTGTTCCTTTGTTCTTTCAGAGTGTGATGGTTTTGTACCCTTTTCTGCTCTTTGTTTGGTTCCCATATGTGCAGGGAGGCTAGGTGGATGGGTTTAGAGGAGCAGGGTGTTGAGAGCAGCAACAGGATAAAACACCTAGAGGAGTGAAACTCAGGGGACTGCACATGGTGGATTCCACTAGCGGGGAGAGTATTTCAATTTAAATCATCCTCAGTTGCCTCATTATGTGTGCGCGCATGCACGCACGCACGCACGCACACACACACACACACACACACACAATGATACCATGTCTCCCTATACTTGTGGGGACCCCTCATTGACTACATTCATTCCCTAGCCCTTAACCCTAACCTTAACCATCATAACTACATGCCTAACCTTATCCCTTACCCTAACCTTAAACTAATCCTAATTCTAAATTTAACCCTTAACCCAAATCCTAAAATAGACCCTATTCCTCATGGTGACCCATAAAATGTCCCCACAAGGTAGGTGGTTTCAAGTTTTTCTGAAAAACCTTACACACACACATGCCACACACACACATGCCACACACACACATGCCACACACACACACACACACACACACACACACACACACACACACACACACACACACACACACACAGAGTAAATCCATCCCCATGTCACCTACACATGATCTCCAAGGCTAGGTCTGATTTAATCATATGCTTGTTTAAATGTAAAATGAGCTTGGGAGGAACAGAACACTGGGGCTGGATAGGTCACTGACAGCATATGTTAGATGTGTAGTCATGCACTTTATGTAAGGAAGAAGATAAACATCGAAACAGAAAATGGCAAGAAATATTAGATAGATAGATAGATAGATAGATAGATAGATAGATAGATAGATAGATAGATAGATAGATAGATAGATAGATAGATAGATAGATAGATAGATAGATAGATAGATAGATAGATAGATAGATAGATAGATAGATAGATAGATAGATAGATAATGAAAGAAGATAAACTATTTGGTTTTCTGAGATACACACCATTCTAAATTGAGGTTTCACTTCCAACTGCAATACCACTAGCTGCTTCACCCTGTTAGGATTCACATTCTGGTGCTCCACATACATTATGACAGGAAAGAAAAATGACTTACTTGCTCATCCACTTGTCCTGACCCTTCCACTTTCACTACAGCGAGCCGGGGAAAGAGAGTCAACTTCAATCTGGCCATACCCAAGAACACCATTAAAAGATAAGACAACCACAATTAGGTTGCACTTCCCGCTTCCTGCCTTACACACAGCAGTGGATATGTGCATTGCAATCCCCCTTTAAAGCCTCCAACATCTGTATTCATATTGTATCATTCTATCAGGAGTGTGAGAGTCTGCATTATATGTGAATAAGTCAGTGCACCCACTCTTCAAGTCCGTGCTCAGAAAACATGAACAACTAGCCAAATGTGGGAGACGGGGGACAGAATGAGACTTAACGTTTCAATAAGGCGGGCAGCAGATGACCACATAATCAATCCAGCCTTCCAGCGTGAGGGCTGCAGGCAGGAAGGCAGCTCCTCATCCTGCCCATTGAAGACAAGGCCCACAACCCTGAGAGACCTTTGCCCATGGGATGGACTGCATTATATTTTTCTCTTTCCATTTCATTTGATTTCATATGTTCCATGGAGCTATTTACTCTTTCCTCTGAGTCTGTGTCACTTCCATATTTATTTTTACACCCTAGGGCCCCTGTGCAGACACTAGCTGACCTTTATTTAAATGTCTCTTCCACTCTGAGCAGATCTCATTACAGCGGAGCTGGTGGCTTTTCACTATCCATCTCTTTTTGAAACTTTGTCTCTTTGCACTCGCAGCAGTCCTTGGCTATTCCGCAATGCTAATTATTGGATTCGGGTAATGATGTTTCTCTCAGCCAAATATATACATCCCACCATCAGAGATCCACGTTTACCAGAAAGCCCCTCTGGACACCCCAAAAATTCTTCAGCTGTTAATATCTCATCACTGGCTTTTCCTTGATCTCTGTCTCCATGTGTCTCCTACATGATCTGGGCAACACATTGCAATTGTGCATATCTACAGGCTCCATCTGTGAAGGGTTTAAGGAGGGGGGGAATCATTCTGCATTTTAACAAGGACTCTGGGACGTGTTGAGAGGGGCCTGAGAGCATGACAGGTTAGCATCTATATTTCAGTAAGCCCTTGAACTGTAGCTCACACACAATGGGCCAACCCGGAACACAAACAGCGCACAACATTTCATTACTCCTTTTTTTTGTTGCTTATGTCGTTCTATACTTAGCCGTTGCTCTGGAGTCTAAACTTCATACTGACCCTAACAAAGGGAAGATGGCCCGCAAACATCCTTTCATTTAATCTTGAATGATTAAATATGGATTTTTTTGGTAGATTGGTAGATGGTACGGTAGATTTTAAGAGGGAACAGAATCGTCACTGATGAAGCGAGTGCTCAGTTGTCCTTGCATTTGTGAATGTCTGTACTCGTGTTGAATGTGCAGTGTGCAGAGCTACTCCCGCTCTCTCTCTTTTCTTTTTGTTCACAAACCTTCTCTTCTGGCCTCCTCACAGCTCTCCTTGATCTTCCTGCGGCAGACGGCAGCCAGGGCGATGAGCAGACCCAGCAGACACAACGCCAGACTCACAGTCACCCACAGAGCCACTGGGGGGAACACCATGTTCTGACCTAAAGCAAAGGGCAGGGGAAGAGAGAAAGTGGGTGTGAGCAATCATTTTCCCCTTTATTGAGCTACAATAACACTGTGTCTGTTGCTACTGCTGTTCTATTGTTTCATCATCAAACATCTCCATTATACTGTCAGTCTCTGTTGTGAGAAAACAGCATTATTATCACTATTACATTTTAAAGAATAATTCCATTTTTTTACAACCTGGGTCTTAAGTTTGTAATTTTTGCCATCATGCATATCGGTTATGATATCATTTTACTCACTTGCTTCAATTTGGAGATTTTGGACACACAGCCACTGCTGGACTTAGCTTTACAACTGTGTCTTATGGGGCATCTGAACATGGGTGTCAGAAATGTTTAAAGAAGTCCCATTTAACCTAGTTATCTAAACCATGGATTTAGGAGTGAAAAAGGAAGTGCAAGTTGAAAATTATTACCAAACATGTCCAACATTATTAATGCTTGATTGCATTGCTGAGCTATTTCCTTGTTCAACCTGCAGGAATAACCAGCTTTATAGTAGATATGAATACTCATCAACTAACTACGCGGCTACTGCAACTGAGAAGTCATAGATAATGAGGAGTCATGCAGTCTGAGGGACTATGTTTATCTATCTGTGTTTTGTTGTTGAAAGGACAGGTGTAAGGCGTGTTCGGTTGCCCTCTAAGACACTGTGTAAAATGATGTCCTGAGGTGGTCCATGTCCACAATCTCCAAAATGAAGGTGGTGAATCAAATTATGTTGTAACTAAAATGCCAATGACAAAAACAAGGAAACTAAGTCTTAGGTTGTAGAAATAAAGAATTTTCCTTTTAAACATATAAATATAATTATCATCGTCATGATCATAAACATTGTCATTATCACCATCAGCACCATCATCATCTGAGCAAGTAGATGAAGATGAAAAATAGATTAAGATTAAGATATAGTTTATTAATCCCCATGGGGAAAGTCATCCTCTGCATTTTAACCAACCTAGCTGCATAGCTAGGAGCAGGGATAGGGCAGGGTGTGTCCAACCTTTGAGTAATTAGATTGAGTAGGAAAATGACTGCTGTCCATTTAGGACATCGAAGCCTCTCAGTCATACCCAGATGGCAGAGCGCTTACCATTTGCTGCGGACCGTGTTTTCCCTTCACTCATACAGCACTGGCACAGCAAAAAAGGGACGTGGGCGCTAACTATCCCACCCCTTGCCTTCTGTTTAATTTTGCTCAAACATTTGATGTTCTGACGCTTTATGTTGAATACTCTAACATTTCTGCATGGCCGTGATTTAATCGTCACTGTGACAGTGCATTAAATGTCAAAATTTATTGATATCATTAAAAAAAGGCAACACAAAGATATTGTCTGATGGGTGCAAAGATAACGGACATCTTAGTGACAGATCTGGACTAAACTCACTCCAGAGACAATTAGACATCCAAGTGAATGGCAGTATCTTGGCAAATGGAAAACCAGTGAGGTGAATGAAAAGAAAACAGAAATGTGGTCAGCAGGACAAAAAAAAAAAAAACCCATATCAGAGCCATGGATAAATTTCCCTAGGGTATTTTAAGAGAACAGAGAGAACGGAAAAAGAAAACAGTATAACCACTAAATAGTTGTGAGTCTGGCTGTAACACAAACAGTCCTCCCTCAGAAAATGCTTGCTCCAGGCAGATAATTGAAAAAAAAAAAAAAAAAGAAAGCCTGAAAATTGACTGGCATCGGAAAGATGAAATGATGAAGCATTTGTAAGGACTTGGCATAGGCTGTGAGGACAGGCGGATAGGCTATGATATTACACAGCCAAGATGGAGGTCATATAGAGGTGTCCTCTGGAGGCGGACGATTCTCAGATGGGAGTCTAATCTACCGTATGCTGAGGACCAAAAAGGTGCCAGATTATTCCATGATATAAACTTAATGAAAGGCTGTCGAGGGGACAGAACAATTATTGACTCGGGCATATACTCGAAGACAGAAAACGGCCATCATCAATTGCAGAGCAGTCTTTCCATTCCTTGTTCAATCTGTTACAACTTTTTTTTGAATAAAGTTGACTTTATGTTGTAATTTTTTTTTTCAGATCTCTCCCCCCCCCCCCCATTTTCTCCCCAATTACCCCACTCTTCTGAGCCATCCCGGTCACTGCTCCACTCCCTCTGCTGATCCAGGGAGGGCTGCAGACTACCACATGTCTCCTCCAATACATGTGGAGACACCAGCCACTTCTTTTTACCTGACAGTGAGGTCTTACACCAGGGGAAGGATCAAGCTAAATCCCCTCAGTCCCCCCCCCCCCCCCCAAGAACAGGTGCCCCGACCGACCAGAGGAGGCACTAATGCAAGACCAGGACACATACCCACATCCGGCTTCCCACCCGCAGACACGGCCAATTGTGTCTGTACGGATGCCCGACCAAGCTGGACATAACACGGGGATTCGGACTGGCGATCCGGTGTTGGTGGCAATGGAATAGACCGTTACGCTCCCCGGGCGCCCCATGTTGTAACTTTTGTGTCATGGTTATCCTTGTTGGGTGACACATGACAGTAACAAATTTTAAAAGATAAAGGTCGCATGGCTCATTATTTTTCATTAGGACCATTTGTTGTTTAGGGAATTGGTGTATCAAATGACTAAATTATTCTGGGTTTAGGATCACTAAATCTACTACCCTGTTCTACTATAAATATCTGTGTCTAAAGAACACATCAATACTAAAAGCTCCATAAGGATTATGTTAGTGCTCAAACCAAGATAAACAACCAAATGTCAGGGAGAAAAGAAAATCTAGAAAGTCAATCTTGTCATTTTGATAAAGCTACGTACGCCTCCCTGTGCTAGTCATGACTGATGATGCGGTGGCTCGCTGTCCACCGAGGCCTTTGCTTTGCTCTATTTAAAGAATGACCATCCGAAAGCTGGTTCACACTGACATCGAAAGCGAAAAACACATGTATGAAGGGAGAATACTGAAAAATCATACATGAGCTGTCTGCATCTCGCGACAATAGGCCAGAAAAGTAATGAATGTGTCCGGGCTTCTGTGAAACAGAATATTGAGGATGTGGTGCTCTACCCACCCCCTGAATTCTCCCTCTCCCCTGGGCCAGACTGATAAAGACAAATGCCATAGTCCGCTATCATTTCTGCGCCAAGGCCCAAAGGGCTAGAGGATCATATTTTTCTTTTTCTCTTGTTTGATGATGTGATTTTGTTTTCTTCAGAAATAGATTTGTCTCTAATGGCTCTGTTTACCTATCCTCTCCTTCCCCTTTTCCCCTAGTCCCTTAGTGCTAAGGTGAGGATGGAGTGCTTTGGGCTGTGATGTCACATTACCCAGAGTCTGCAGACTGCAGAGCTGCACCAAAGAAGCAATACTTGACTCTGTATTGAGCACAGGCACAGAGGTACTGAGACTGTATAAAACCCACTGGAATGTGCATTAGCTGAGTCGAAATTTAATGAACAGCACCTAATGATAATGACATTCAACCCCGGACAACTCAACCCTGTGTGCAGTTGAAAGAATATGATATGATATGGCAAGGAATTAATAAAAGCAATGTCTAGTTAATGTCAGCTGATTGTAGGATGATCAATTCTAACTGCTTGTAAACACAAACGGTTAGGGACTGAGGTACCTCAGTTTACAAAACACCCAGTACTGTATGTAGAGCCAATATACAGATACACTTTTTCATGGGAGTTTTGTTAACTGAGGAAAAAATTGAGACGCTACATTAGCTGCGTTTCCATAACATATTTTTATGCGAACCCCCCCCCCCCTTTCTCCCCAATTGTACCTGGCCAATTACCCCACTCTTCCGAGCCATCCCGGTCGCTGCTCCACCCCCTCTGCCGATCCAGGGATGGCTGCAGACTACCACGTCTCCTCCGATACATGTGAAGTCGCCAACTGCTTCTTTTCACCTGACAGTGAGGAAATTCACCAGGGGGACGTAGCACGTGGGAGGGTCACGCTATTCCCCCCCAGTTCCCCCTCCCCCCTGAACAGGCGCCCCAACCGACCAGAGGAGGCGCTAGTGCAACGACCAGGACACATAAACCATATCCGGCTTCCCTCCCGCAGACACAGCCAATTGTGTCTGTAGAGATGCCCGATCAAAGCAAAGGTAACACGGGGATTCAAACCGAAGATCCCTGTGCTGGTAGGCAACGGAATAGACCACTACGCTACCCAGATGCATTTTGAAGTATGGCATTTGAAAAAGTTTATGGAAATGGCAAAATGCAAAAAAAAAAAGAATTCTCAATTTCGCAAAAAAAAGTTTCTACACTAGCTTGAAGTGGTTTTTGCCTTTTTCAAATAAGGGTTAATGCACTAAATGGGATACGGGAACACCTTTGCCAAACAAGTTCTGACATAGCAAACATTTAACTCATGTGACTGATCAGCTTTTTTGCTGTCGGCGTCTTCCCGGATATTCCCATAACGCGCATTTCTTTGTCTTCATCTCTGCACAGTGTGAAACATGGCCAATAATAGCTGACATGAAAAAAAAAATTACAACTTTCCCAACTGAAACAAATTCCTGAAGACCTCTCTCCATTTCCTCTCATAGATGGCCAAGACGACTGGTTTTGTTTTTGGTTCGCAACCTCTTCTTCTACTCCGTTTGTTACAGCCATGCGTAACGTAGCCTATACCGCCAACTTCTACACTTTGCATAGCCTAGTTTATTCGCACCAGACCAGTTGATGAAAACAAGCCTAATTCGCGTTTTGGGGGTTTTTTTGCGACATTTCAAAAGTTCACTTAAAATTTGTTTGACACTAATAGAAACACGGCTATTGTGCATATTTCAGTACATTACAAGACCATGAGAAGCAGAGTGCCACAGTTATATGGCATATTCCATTTCTCTGTGATTGCTCTTATGTAATGTTTGATTGGTGTCATTTTCTATCATTAGCAACATATGTGGAGACTGTAGCGACCGCACAGTTAGCATGCTGAATTCTCCCTACAGTTTTGAGTTAGAGAAGGTGGTGGTTCCCAGTAGGTCCATTGTGAATGATAAGAAATCCCAGCAGACAGCAACAGTAAAAATAGATATCTAATGGGTGCTGGCAAGTGTATGAGAAAACACCACCTCAATATGGAACCATGAACACGGGTTATATGACCAGTGAGAAATGCGGCTCCCTTGGTCTCTAGAATACACTACAGCGGGCTCACAAGGGGCCAACTGGGGCATCTGAATGTGAAAGCCCAGATTTGCAGGTATTTTTAAAAGTATGAGTGGTTTCTCTCTATCACCTTATGTGGAATAAAATACTCCAACTATGACTCCCTGGCCTGTCATTTGAGTTCTGCAACCCAGAGATGGTGGAGATCAAAGCTCGTTTCTCTTCCAGCTGTCAGGCCAGTTTTACCTGCTTGGACAAAACCCAGCCTCTTAGACTGCGACCATAAGAGAATAATGTCCCTTGACAGAAGCATGGCTTGAAGCTAAAAGCATCCCTAAGGCTCATCGTGACAAGCTTGGGGGATGTGGAAAAGGAAAGAAAAAGTCAATCAGGGTTTCTTTTTCACTTGGAAGATCAACCAAAGGCCTGGCCTTTAGAGCAGCTGCCAGGCAATGTAAGAAAGAGAAAGTGAGAGTGGGGACAGGGGCCTTTGGTGGTAGAGCAGTGATCAGAGAAAAGCAGGCTAGAACAGAGGCTAGCCCTGGGGTTGAGCAGCGCTAAGGCCCAGCTCTGCTGGAGGGCCTATACAACCCCGGAGACCAGAGAGGCACAACCATCCCCAGGCCTGCAGACTTATAACACACAATGAGTCATATGGCAGAGCAGGAGAGATTTATCTTGGGACAATATAGGGCAGAGAGGCGACACTAACGTGAGTGAGACATAAAACTCAGCCTTACAAAACAGCAGCTCACCTAAATCACATTTATCCAACACTGATGAGGTGATGGATGGATGTGCACAACCTCTGCAGCAACAAACATACTTGCAGACACTGGTGATCTAAACCTCTTTATTTGGTTTCCTCTGTTTAGCACCTCAGAGTATGGAGATTGGCAGAGACAAAACCAACACTAATGGAAAGAAGATGGCTGTGGTGTCAGAGGACAGGGATTAGCCAGAATAAAAGACATGGGCATGAATATTGGGGCTACAATGAACAAATTAATTTGAATTTTTTTTCAGCTTCAATTACCAGCCTTTTTAACCATTAGGATGTCCATCAAGGACCTCCAAAATCTCTCCATTTAGCTCCAGCATCAAAGGCTCACACCAGGGCACTTGGCTCTCTCTGAATTTTTGTAAGAGCACCTATCCTCTGTGAAAAGACAAGAGGCTTACTGAGTGAGGAAAAACTTGGCAAAAGATGGACGGCGTCAGGTTTTTGTCCTGTCAGCATCTTTGCTCTAAGCCCCTCTACTCTCTTTTGGCATTTCAATAAATTGCTTTTCAACTAGATGCTAGCTTGTTTATTGGCATGCAGAGAGGCAAAGCACACCTCTCTAAGACAACCTAGTGGCCATTTACACCCTCAATTTGTCTGACATTAATGCCCTTCCCTTGACACCATGGGTTCATGACAAAAATGAGTGTTTGATGTGTAAACGTGCACATTAAAACAGAGTAACAACTGCATTCATTGGAATAGTTTCTAACTACCCCCTTTTTCCTCAGAGCAGGAACCATAAAAGCCATCTGGTGGCATGAGTAGAGGTAGTGATGGGTACAGTGAGTGAGGGACTTAGTGAGGGCTTAAGCCAGTGGTTTTCAAACTTTTTTCAGGGGACCCATATTTTCCCATTGATTATCAACACGACCCATATAACAATAAATCTAATTGTACATGCAATCAAACCAAGCCTAAGAAAATACCACAGTAAACATCACTTAGTTAATGTGAAGGGTGAGCCTGCCTATTCTGCATGATCTGACGCCAATCTGGTTCGCAGGATGAGAGGGCAACGCGCATGTCAGGTACAGCGTTCAGTCAGTTCCTTTCCTTTGTCTTCATCTTAGTTAGAACAGAAAATCTAACTTGGCACATGTATGTCGTTGTGAAAGGCAATAGCAACAAAATGCTCACTTTACTCAGCACTAGATACTCATGGGAGAGGCCAATCCAGAATGAGGATAACTTTTCCGTTTTGTGGCGTGTTTTCAGCATGCTGTCACAGGTCAGGTGCAGCAGCTCAGACTCCTCATTAGGAGGTAGATTTAAGTCAATCAGTGATTCCGGGTTTTCAAACTCAAAGGGATTTCTCACCCACCTCTTTTCTTTCAAAATGTTAAAACTGCTCCTGTGGAAAGTAGTGAGCGAAATTTCTGATCAGTGCAGCCAGATGTGTCTGAATGAGGCGTGTCAGGTCAGCAACCGTTTTCTTGGACACATCACTTTCTTTGATGCACCTCATCATAGTGGGGAACATGTAGATGCTGGCGCTTTTGAGTCACGCTTGCCACAGTTTTAGTGACTTTTGGAAAGTTAATATTTGTTCAGTGTCTGAAAAACAAATCATCATCCCTTCCTTGTAGTTTTAGAATAGAAAAAATGTCAGCAAGATAAGGCAGGGTTAAAAGTCATTTTTCATCACTAAATGAATTAGCTAGAGGTGAATGTTTCTGAAGAAGGAAAGCGTGTATTTCGTCCCTCAATTCATACACTCGGCCAACAATCCTACCTTTTGACAACCATCGCACATCTGTATTGAACAGCACATGTGATTGCTCCGCTCCCATTTCCGAACACAGGGCCTCGGAAAGCCGACTATTGAGAGCACTGCCTTTAATGACGTTCACGACTTTAATAATGTCTTTCAACACCACTTCAAGCTCAGGAGGGATTCCTTTTGATGCCAATGCTTCACGGTGAATAAAACAATGATTACAAACAATGTTCTGTCCAGCTGCATTCATAATCCTTCTGACAACTCCGCTGTTTTTGCCAGTCATCTTGGCTGCCCCATCACTGGTAATGCCTTTGCAATCAGCCCAGTCCATTCCGCATTTTGTTACCACGTAGGTATTTAACTTGTTGAAAATCTGTGCACCTGTCATGCTGGTTGGTAATGTCAAGCAGCACAACAGATCCTCAGCAAATTCACTTTGCCAGACATACCGAACATAAACCAACGTCTGTACTTTTGTCCGACTGTATTGAGAAATCACCCGCTGACTTTAATTGAGATATAAGCTGTTCTTCTAAATTCTGAGCAATACCGCAAATTCGAAGAGACACTGTGTTATCACTCAGTGGGATCTGTTTCAGTTTTTCAGCTGACTTCTCGTCTATAACTGTGCGAACCATGTCTACTGCTGACGGCAGTATTAATCTCTCTGCAAGCGTGAGTGGCCAACTGTAATTTCTCGTTGTATGTTATGTTGCTGCCAAGTACCTGAGCTGACGATTTAATTTCTTGAGGCTTCCTTTGAAAAAAGGACAAAGGTTTATCCACCAGATCACCATGACAAGAATGTAATTGTCTTCCCAGTTTCGTGGGTTTCAAACTCTCATTCGCCAGCTTTTCCCCACATATAACGCACATGGGTTTTGCATCCTGACCTGCGTTTGAACAGTTGACAAAGTCAAACTTTAAAAAATAGTCCTTGTATGTCCTTGCTCCCGATTTCTGTTTTTTTCTTTGCAGGCCCCAGAGTACCAGTACTCAGTTCATTGCCGATATCTGTGCTACTTTGTCCTGTAGATGTTGTTGGCTCGGCTGGCTGGCTAATGTCAGCTGCTTCATTTTGATCCTGGGTCGTCGGCGTCTCCGACCCCCTTTTTCTTGTAAAAAAAAAAAACGATCGATGGCAATGCTTGTCCTTGGCCTGTTCATCTTTAGTTTAATTGGAGTAACACCAGTCTAAACTGGTAGCTAAACATCTTAGAATGGAGTCTCAATTTTGCTAGCTAGCATAAATGTAGAACATTGCAATGTGGGATCTGGCTGCGTCAGGATAGGAAAAATATCATACTTGATAACGTTTCACATAGCTAAACATTAGGATAGATCGGGCATTGTGTTAAATTCTCTGTGCAACAGCAATACGTCATTTTTTAAACTCCTGAATGTGACCCACAAATGGCTGCGATATCTAGAGAGCTTGATTGATTGCACGTACGGGGCCTACTGATGTGAAATATAATTTTAAAAAAAAATCTGTCAACCAAATCAAATTTGCCGACCCATTGTTAATATTCTGCAACCCATCCGAGGGTCGCGACCCAGGGTTTGAAAACCACTGGATTAAGCTATTGAAAGACTTAAGTGATCAAATCATGGCGGGAGAGAGAGAAGAAGGGAGGGGCGGGGCAAGTGATCAAGTGTCTGTGTAGGTGAACAAACAAGTGAGTAAACAACTATGTGGGTAAGTAAGCAATTAGCCAGTGATCAGGTGATTGTGTGACTGGGCTAGTATCTGAATGAGGTTTTTCTGCATTAGTCCACTCTAAAATCATAAGCTGCCTCTGAAACATGTCTGGCTGCTTTTGACCTTTCTATTGTGAGATGTATGTTGGCTCAGGGTCCACAGAGCCACTGCTACACCGCAATGGATACAGCACGTTAGGTTGGTATGGCGTTATCACCTTGTCCATTAAACGAGCACGGATGTTGATTTGATCGATCAACATGTTAGTTACTACTCCCTGTAGTCCAGTAGTCACATACCACTGCAAACCCTCAACATAAGACATAATGACTAAGCTTGAGTTGGAACAGGAAGGCCATCAGGCCTTTGCACCATTACTGCACATTGACCAAGAAAAGGTTGCTGTGGAAAACACTGGGATGGGATTCTTAGTAATTCAGCAGTTATACCTAATGCTCTGTATCAGGAGCATTCCAGTTGTCATCCTTTTGAAGTGAGACCTAGCTCAAATATACAACAAGGGATCGGGGGCATTACACAAATTACCTGTGTGACTGAGCAATACTGATACATATATACATCTCAAAATATATTTGAGACATTTTTTACAATAAAGTCTCCAAAACATCAATGGCTTTTAGAAAACACACTTTTTACTTTGCACAAATGTTAACCACACTGTTGCATCCAAGTTAGCTAGGATCTCTTTGGAATTAAAATTATGCTGTTGTAGGGAACTTGAGTGGCACAGTAAAATACTATGCTCATGTACCAACACTGAGGTTCACGGCTTGAACCTCAATGTTGCTCAGGCAAGTCACTGGTAATACAACTGGCAACGCTCCCAGTTGGGGAGTTGGTAGGAGTAATATAGTATACTTACTGAGCACTTTATTAGGAACATGATACTAATAGTGGGTAGGGCCTCCCTTTACTCTCAAAACAACCTCAATTCTTTGTGGCATGGATTCAACAAGACGTTGGAAACATTTCTTTGAGATTCTGGTCCATGTTGACATGATTGCATCTCGCAATTTCTGCAGTTTCTTAACCGCTGTTATGATCAGTAGAGGTGGACGCAAATGCAGACACAGACAATGGAATCAACTGCTGGGATAGGCTCCAGCGTCCCGCAACCCTGAGAGCAGGATAAGCCGTTTGGATAATGGATGGATGGATGGAAAGGGGGTTATTATAGGAATAGGGGGAATGAGAATGGCAGGCAAGGCAGAAAGTAGAGAGGTGATGGCGTATGACAAAGCTGGATTGAGTTGAATGGTAGATGGCAAAGAAGAGTTGAGCAGGACAGACGGACAAGAAAGTGAGCGTGGCTGGCAGAGGATAAACAAGCAGGCGAGGCAGGCAAGCAGAGGAACCAGAGAGTAGTGATCCTGGAAGCACAAGGAGATGGGGTAAATACAGATAACACAAACAACACAAGGAATGACTGAATATACAACTGCAGAGCGGTTGAGAACGAGAGACTACAACAGTAGTTAAAACAATGATCTGGCGATGAGTGGATGGAAAACTGGAGTAGATATACTGTTGAGTTGATAAGTTGATGGAAGGCAAGTGTGCAGGCTGGGCGGGCAAGGTGACTGAGCCACAAATCAGGAGGGAGATGGAGAGTGCTAGGGAAGGAAGCCATGCAGACAGGGGAAAACAGCAACCGGGAAAAAGGTAAACACATAGAAACACAAGGGAAAAACCTGGAGACACGGCCGGGGCCGTGAAAGTGATACATTCATGCTATGAATCTCCTGTTCTACTACATCCCAAATGTGCTCCATTGGATTCAGATCCAGTGACTGGGAAGGCCATCAACAATGCATTTCCATCCGCAGAACTGCTTCTCACTGAATTTTTTTTCACACCATTCTTAGTAAACTCTAGTGACTGTTGTGCATGAAAATCCCAGGAGTTCAGCAGTTACAGAAATACTCAAATAAGCCTGTCCGGCACCAACAATCATGCCAAGGTCGAAATCACTGAGATCACATTTTTTCCCCAATCTGATGGTTGATGAGCACATTAACAGAAGCTCCTGACCCCTATCAGCATGATTTTATGCATTACACTGCTCCCACAGGATTGGCTAATTAGATAATTGCATGAATGAGCAGGTGTACCTCTTCCTAATAAAGTGCTCAGTGACTGTATGTCCCACCATTGGTATTAGTGACTCCTACAGGTGGTGGGGCACTTGTACAGCCTTGGGTGGACCTGGGGGTAATATATGTCAGCCTCTGCAAAAAACTTGTTAGCCTGGAGAAACCTGCAGATAAAAAGAATCAGTCAGCTGGCCCCACGAATATAAGAGCGCACATGTGGGAGGTCTGCGCCCTCCTGAACCGCCATATGAGTCATGCAATGGTGGGACGTTAGGAGAAAAGGGAATTGGACATGCCAAATTGGGATGAAAATACAAAATTATTTTCTCTTTTTAGCCTTTAGAAAGTAGTGTATTTTAACTGCATGTTTATATTTTGAAATTATTTTCAAGCAGGTCTGCTCACAGATCTGTTGAGAGTTTTTGAAAACACATATAGTCTTCCTCTATCTATCTATATATAAAACTTTGTTAAAAGAAACACTCAATGGTAGGGAAAGTGCTCAACAAATAAGGAGCCAAATAATCCAGTGAGTCAAGTAAATTCTTTATGAAACAGTACAAGCCTGTTTCATGCCATAAGCAATCATCAGCTGTCAATAAAGCTACTCGAGGAAAGGACATACCATTTACTGCCTCGTCATGCACATCACGTGCACAACGACCAATGGGGAAGGGAGAGGTGCAACATTAAAAAATTCAAAAACACGCTATCAGTAATGGCCCAAATGGGGGGGTGTTGGTATTTGTCAATTGTCATGATTTATTTATAATTACAAAATAGGTGCTTATATCTATGTCTGCAACTGCTGGCCAATTCATTCCTGTTATTCAATGTGGACATTTCTGGTTTGCATGATAAAATATTTTTCAGTTAGACATAGATTGCACATTTTACTACTGGTTGAATTTGCTTTGTTCTTTGAGAGGATTTTCCAGGTGGTTGAATAATTAAAAGTTTCTGTCTGTCAATGACAAAATATAACGGCTTAAAGATGTTACATTCTTTAAACGGTTGTTTCTAAAGCTACATATTAAACCTCTTTTTGAATGTTCCCTGTTCGACTGACATATGTTTCTATTTTGCCTCATGCCCCCTTGAAAGAAAATGGCAGACGAAAGGAGTTATCTACCAAGCTACGGTGACGAGAAATGACAACGGCAAAATAGAGACAGCTGATGGGTGCGCGACACACGAAACAAGCTTGTACTGCTATGTATTAAATGTTTTTTTCCTACATATATATATACATACACATAAATATATAACTTTGTTAAAAGAAACACTCAATGGTAGGGAAAGTGCTCAACAAATAAGGAGCAAAATAATCCAGTGAGTCAAGTAAATTCTTTATGAGACAGTACAAGCCTGTTTCATGCCATAAGTAATCATCAGCTGACAGCTGCATCTACAGACCTGGATGAACTTACTGACACTCGGACAGCTTACATCAGCTTTTGTGAGGACGTGTGTGCCCACCAAAACTTTCTGTACCTTTAACAACAATAAGCCCTCGTTCACAGCAAAACTCAGGCAGCTTTGTCAGGTCAAAGAAGAAGCCTACAGGAGTGGAGATAGGATCCGGTACAACCAAGCCAGAAATACACCCACAAAGGAGACCAGAGTGGCAAAAAGGTGCTACCCTGAAAAGTTGAAAAACAGGTTTTCTGCCAACGACCCATCATCAGTCTAGAGAGGTTTGAAAGACTTTACCAACTACAGGAGACCCCCCCACACACACACACACACACTCACACACACACTGCAGGGAACCACCAATTGGCTGACGATCTAAATGGGTTTTACTGGAGGTTTGAAAAGCAAACTTTCACACCTCTCACCCTCTCCGGCCACAACATACAACGAACTTCACTCCCTGCCAGCCCCTCCTCCCTCCCCACTGAACCCCCACCCCCCCACCCGCACTCAGGATGTGTTGAGGATGTGCGCCAACTCTTCCAGAGACAGAAGATCCGGCAGGAACCAGGCCCAGATGGTGTGTCACCCACCTTTCTTGAAGTCTGTGCTGACCAGCTGGCTCCCATTTTTACACTGATCTTCAACAGATCACTAGAGCTGTGTGAAGTCCCCTCCTGCTTCAAGAGCTCACCATCATTCCAGTCCCCAAGAAACCCTGTATCACAGGATTAAATGACTAAAGGCTCATTGCCCTAACGTCTGTAGTCATGAAATCCTTAGAGAGACTGGTGTTGGCCCACCTGAAGGAACTCACAGGCCCCCTGCTCGACCCCCTGCAGTTTGCCTACTGAGCAAACAGGTCAGTGGAGGATGCAGTCAACATGGGATTGCACTACATCTTCTAACACCTCAACTCCCCAGGGACATACACAAGGGTCCTATTTGTGGACTTCAGCTCAGCGTTCAACACCATTGTCCCAGATATCCTCCACTCCAAACTCACCTGGCTCACTGTACCAGCCCCACTCTGCCAGTGGATTAAAAACTTCCTGACAGACAGAAGGCAGCTGGTGAGGCTGGTGACAATCATATCCAGCACCCGGACAATCAGCACTGGCACCCCCCGTGGGATGTGTGCTGTCCCATCTACTCTTCTCCCTCTACACAAATGACTGCACCTCAGGTGACCCGTTTGTTAAAACTCGTGAAGTTTGCGGATGACACAACCATCATTGGCCTTATCCGGGATGGTGGCGAGTCTTCATATAGATGGGAGGTTGATCAGCTGACCCTCTGTTGCAGCCATAATAACCTGGAGCTGAACACGCTCAAAACAGTGGAGATGACAGTGGACTTAAGGAGGAGTCCCCCAACACTGCCCCCCCCCACCATACTCAACAGCACTGTGTCTATGGTGAAAACCTACAGATTTCTGGGTCCCACAATCTCCCAGGAACTAAGGGGGGCATCCAACATAAATACAATGATCAAAAAGGCCTAGCAGAGGACGTGCTTTCTCCACCAGCTCAAGAAATTCGTCTTGCCTCCGGAACTGCTGATTCAGTTCTACACTGCAATAATCCAGTCTGTCCTCTGCACATCCAGCATTGTGTGGTTTTGATCGGCCACCAAACAGGACAGGATCATCTAGATCATTGATACAATGGACAGTTAAGTCTGCAGAGAAAATCATTGGTGCCAACCTGCCCTCCATTCAGGACTTATACACCTCCAGACTCTGGAAATGGGCAGGCAACATCGCTGCAGACCCATCACATCACACCCTGATCACAACATGTTCCAACTCCTCCCCTCTGGTAGGCACAACAGAGCACTGTACCCCAACAAAACAGATACAAATTTTTTTCTTTTTCCACAGGCTGGCATTCAAATGAACGCTTAACACTGTCAAATAAATCTAACCATTTTGTATGTACTGTGGTCTACTGTCCTCTCTCCCCACGGGATGTGATAAGAGAGGACATGCAGGTGGCTGGTGTGACAGAGGAGGATGCAGAGGACAGGAAGAAATGGAAATGGATGATCCGCTATGCTGACCCTTAACGGGAGCAGCCAAAAGTAGTAGTAGTAATAGTAAATTTTGTATATACTATACTGTACATTGTACGTATACTGGTACCCTCTGTCATGTACACATACTTCAGACATGTAAATAACCTGCTAACATCTATTTTAGCATCTCTGATATATTCTCTGCACCATTGCACTTTATCACCTCTTATTTCGCTTTTATAAGTCAATCCTTGTGTATATATCTGTAGATTGTTGTGTTGTGTTGTAGTGTTGCTATTCTATGTTAAGTACACTGTGAGAGCCATGAAACCAGCATCAAATTCCATGTATGTGCAAACCTACATGGCCAATAAACATGATTCTGATCTAATCTATCTATCTATCTATACACAATGTATATATTTACTTTGCAGCATCTATCTACTATCTATACACACTGTATATATTTACTTTGCAGCATCTAATCAAGAATCAAGAAGAGACTACAGTCTCCAATCATTGCTGTACAGGATAGATGCCTGATAACAGACATCTATGATGACATGAAATACTACAGTACTAAAGGAGGAAAGGTAACGCACAGGTTTATTTATAAGGGATGATTTCAAGCCTTATTCATATATGCCAGGGGCAAGGTTAGTGTGAATTGTATCATATTTACAGTTAAAGGTAATCCCATGCCCAGTAGGCTGGCTAATTAACAAGAGTATACAGTTCAAAGCAAACAGCATAGCTGCCATCTTAGCAAGGAAAGCTCCATGTTGCAGATGGAGGGGTGTGAGCATTCAGTAGTGGCTGCATGGTAGACTTTATAAACAGTGGCTTGAGGGGTAGATAAAAGTGATCGAGAATGCCAAGGCTATGTCTCACACTCGTCTGCACACCTCATCCAATGCCAGCCTGCCCAGCTCTCTCACTACAGCTCCCACATCCCTCCCAGCCCAACTAGGGTTTCAATTAAAAAAGCCCTCTGATGTCAGGTAACTGACAGTGACTCCATCACTTCCATGAGTGGCATTAAGATGTCAGCGGCAGAGGAAGTATTGATTTTTTTTTCTTTTTCGGGGGGGTGGGGTTTCCATTTCTTCAAACTACTGTGGCAATTCATTGGGTGCAGTACTCAGTTTCAAAAGTCATGTTCCCTAAATTTCTAATTAGCTTTAAAGCAAGAGCTGAATGTGAGATGTCAAGTGTGTGTAGGGGGCAATCACTAGTGACAGCAATCAGTGCTAAAGCAGACTATCTAGCTGGCTGACTGAGGTGATGGGTGCTGTCATCTCATCTCTCATCTCATCATCAGCCGCTTCTCCAGGGTCAGATCGAGGTGGCAGCAAGCTAATTAGGACACTCCAGACGTCCCTCCCCTCAGCAACACCCTCCAGCTCCTCCTGGGGAATCTCAAGGCATTCCCAGGCCAGATTAGACATGTAGTCCCACCAGCAAGTTCTGGGTGTACCCTGGGGTCTCCTCCCAGTTGGACGTGCCCGGAAAACCTCCAAAGGAAGGGGCACAGGAGGCATCCTAATCGGATGCCCAAAGCACCTCAACTGGCTCCTTTCGACACGAAACAAGCAGCGGCTCTACTCTGAGCTCCCACCGGATGTCCGAGCTCCTCACCCTATCTCTAAGGCTGAGCCCAGACACCCTACGGAGGAAACCCCTTGTATCCGCGATCTCACCCTTTCAGTCACTACCCAAAGATCATGACCATAGGTGAGGGTTGGAATGAAGACTGACTGGTAAATTGAGAGCTTTGCCTTTCGGCTCAGCTCCCTCTTCACCACAATGGTCCGGTACAATGTTTGCATTATTGCTGATGCTGCACCAATCCGCCTATCAATCTCCCGCTTCATCCTACCCTCACTCGTGAACAAGACCCCAAGATACTTGAACTCCTTCACTTGAGGCAACAACTCATCCCCAACCCGGTAGAGAACCATGGCCTCAGACTTGAAGGTGCTGACTCTCATCCCAGCCATTTCACACTTAGCTGCAAACTGCCCCAGTGCGTGCTAGAGGTCGCAATCTGTTGAAGCCAACAAAACCACATCATCTGCGAAGAGCAGAGATGCAATTCTGAGGTTCCCAAAACAGACACACTCCTCACTTTGACTGCACCTTGAGATCCTGTCCATGACTATTACAAACAGAATTGGAGACAAGGGACAACCTTGACGGAGTCCGACACCCACCGAAAACGTGTTTGACTTACTGCTGAGAATGCGAACACAGCTCTCACTTTAGTCATACAAGGACCGGACGGCTTGTAGCAAATGCCTCGATACCTCATACTCCCGCAGTACCCCACCCCCCACCCCCACAGAGTGCCCTGGGGTACACGGTCATAAGCCTTCTCCAAGTCCACAAAACACATGTAGAATGGATCCTGTCAAATAAAGGAAAACTTGCCAAAAAACCCCAACCTTGTCTTGGTCACATTTGTTGTTTGCATTGTTTTCATTTCTTGTGTTCACGTGTGATGCCTAAAATTTATTTGATTCTGGCTCTGCTAAGTAGCAGTGGTTGCAGTTGTGGAAGTAGTGTACTTTTTTTTTTTAACTTGATTTACCCCCAGTGTGAAATTATATCATTAATAATGTACACAGATGAAAATAGAGTTTGGATATTAGTGACATACAGAATTATACAGTAAATAATAGCTAGCTGCTATGCTACTGTAAAGCCATTCTTAGGGGAGAGCAGCAAACTACCACATGCCTCCTCTGATACATGTGGAGTTGCCAACCGATTCTTTTCACCTGACAGTAAGGAATTTCACCAGGGGGACGTAGCACATGGGAGGATCACACTAGTTCCCCCAGTCTCCCCCCCCCAGACAGGCACTCTGACTGACCAGAGGAGGCACTATTGCAGTGACCAGGACACATACTCACATCCAGCTTCCCACCTGCAAACACGGCCAACTGTGTCTGTAGGGACGCCCAACTAAGCTGGAGGGAACACAGGGATTCAATCTGAAGATTCCCGTGTTGGTAGGCAACGGAACAGACCGCCACGCCACCCAGACGCCCACCTTTGTAAATGTTAGATCTTAAAAATCCCCTGAAAACATTACCTATACTTCTATGTAAGTAAGAACAAAAAGTGCTGCCTGTCTGTGCATCCACATATTAAATATTTGTTTACCAAGAAATAAGCACATCTTTGCTTTATAACACAGTAAGTTACACCCACCGATTGACAGTACATGATTACATCTCCAAATTAAAAAATACAGGTTGTAATCTTAACCCTATATCACAAAGCAATACAAGTTCTAGCCAAAACATAAAAGAACTGCCTGCATCTCTCTAAAGCCCAGGCTGAAAATGCAACTTCTTAGTATGTCTCCCACTGCAGTATTACTAGGAGAATATATAATGACAGAATTTCTTTAAAAGACATGTCTCTGAATGTCTTTGCCTAAGGCTCTCATTATAAAACAGCATTTCTCATTTTCCTCTGCTGCAGTCTTTGGTGGTTACTGGAGAGACAGATGAATATTCTTATTGCACTCGAGAGCTGGTCCTGGCTCAGACTTTGGAGCAGGTCAGCTTGTACCTGGTTTCTGAAAATCTCAAGGACAAAAAAAGCCCTATGCGATAGAGCATACAATAAATGTCTTAATCTGGATGTAAATATGAGTGTAAAGAAAACCTTATCTCAGGGCAGCTGCAAATGCTTTGCCTAAATGATCATTATGAAATAATGTAAACATTGTTTTTCTCCTTTGAAAATTCGCTGTTGAGCGGCAATCCCTTGGAGCTGGTGGGATTCGGTGTCTTGCTCAAAGACACGAGCAGTGCAGTCTGTGTACTACCTACTGCAACCTTAAGACAGAACAGTTTAATTTTTTTCACATACTATTTTGGGATAAATGGTTGCAGAAATATGGCTCTGTGTGTTTATGCAAGAATGACCTACCTAACCTATACTGAAAGACCATTAAGTATCTGTTGCATGAATATTTAGAAGATTGATGCATCAAAATGTTACAAATATGAAAGAATATCATTCATATCACAAAATCTGAGCATAAACAAAGACTCACAGTATTACAAAATTGTTAAAAGAAAAAACTAATAAACCTTTGTACAGCAGGAGTGTTGTTCCATCTGTGTTGTGTCAGTATCTCAACCTGATAATTGTATCTCTTTCAATGCGGTGGGCTTGTTTAGCATTTTATCCCATATACCATTATTAGGACATTTACCATTTTTAGCATGCAAGCCTGAGGATCAGTCAATGAACACTCAGCTGTTGACATGCGCTGCCCCAGAGATCCATAGCCTCTAGTCTTAAATCAGAGTGACACTATTTGGCTAACATTTTAATTGGACCATGTACTTTGACACACAGTTAAATTCTAATTGAAGGAAAACCAGTAGATTTCTATAAATCACTAGCAAAGATAAGGACCATTTTACAGTCATCTTATTATTATTATCCCAATCTTATCATTCATACCTATCAATATCTCTGACCACCTGGCAATCACCATGGACACTGACATCCCTATCCCCATCCCCAAAAGTCAAATGCATAATATCCTTCAGAAATCTGAAATCTATCTCCCCCTCAGCCCTTTCTTGGCCTCTCTTGCCAATAAATTGTCTGCCTCCCCAGCTGTCTGATAATCCCTCTGATCTTGTCAATTATTATAATGAGTCACTGTCCTCCTGCCTTGATCAGCTGGCCCCTTTTAAACCAAAACAGTCTCATTCACTCACTCAGCTCCTTCGTATACTCCTGAACTCCATCAAATGAAATCCTGTAAGCATCAGCTCAAAAGACTTTGCAAGAAAACTGGTTTAACAGTGCTTCTCCAAGTCTAGATAGACCACCATCAACAATACAAAGACGCTCTCATCACAGCCCAGACTACCTACTACTTACACCTCACACTCTGGCTCCACCAGTCCCAAGGCTCTCTTTTCCACAATAAACAAACTTCTCAAACACAGTGACAATACCTCCAATTCCTTCACAGTTAACAAATGCAACTATTTTTTTTCTAATCTAAAATTGACACTATCTACAGCAACCTGATCACCTCCCCTGCCCTCTCCACCTCCCTAAGTCTCCCCTCCTTACCATTCAGCCCCCCTCAAAGTTCTACCCAGTGTCCCCAATGGAACTGTCCAAACTTACAGTAGGAATGAGAAGCTCTACTTCTGCTCTGGATCCCACCCCATCCAGTCTTATTAAAGACTGTCTCCAAGCTATTGCCTCACACACCAGAGAAATCATTAAGTCCTCCTTCAGCTCTGGTTCAGTCCCCCATATACTTAATCTGGCTGCTGTCACCCCCATCCTCAAAAAACCTGGACTCAACCCCGACATCATGAGTAACGTCCAGTCTATCTCCAGTCTTCCCTTTCTGTCAAAAATACTGGAACGTGTTGTCACCTCCCAACTCAAAACTTCCCCTCGTCTCCAATGACCTGTTTGAACCATTTCAATCTGGCTTCTTCTCACAGCACAGCAAATAAACAGCCCTCCTTAAAGTCATTAACAACCTCCTCTCCTCAGACTCTGGCCACCTCAGCATTCTCAGCCTCCTTGACCTCACTGCAGCGTCAACCACACCATTCTCTCCCACATTGAATCCTCCCTTAACATCACTGGTACTGCCCTGTCCTGGTTAAAGTCATACCTCACAAACAAAGTTTGTCAGTATAAACAACTGTACCTACTTCACTGCTCCTCTGTCCCAAGATGTCTCCCATCGTTCAGTTTGGTCCTCTCCTGTTCATCATTTATATGCTCCTCTTTGGTAACATCATACCTCATCATGGTCTCAAATTCCCCTGTTACGTCGATGACATCCAGCGCTACATCACCACTAGATCCATCACCACAACTTACCCCAGTCTGACCAACTGCCTCACTGAAATCAAATCATGGATACAAGCCAACTTCCTCAAACTAAATTGTGATAAATCTGACATGATCATCATCGGACCCAAATCCCTTACCAAAACAACTCACAACTTCTGCCTTACCATCGATAACTCCACTCTGTCTCCCTCCCCACACATCCACAATCTTGGAATCATTTTTGACAGCAACCTCTCCTTTGAACACCACATCAATCAAATCACCAGAAGTGGCTTTTTCCACCTAGAAAACATAGCTCGTCTCCACCCATCACTCTCCCTCTCTGCTGCTGAAACCTTGATCCATGCCTTCATCACATCCAGAATTGACTACTGCAACAGTATTCTCTAAGGCTTATCATCCAAAGTCCTAAACACACTCCGGTACATCCAGAACTCTTCTGCTCACCCACTCATGCTCCCGTGACCACATCACACCTCTCCTCCAGAACCTCCACTGGCTCGCTGTCCCACAACGGATCCAATTCAAAGTCCTTCCCCTCACTCAACAAACCCCTCCATAACCAGGCCCCCTCCTACCTCACTGACCTGCACAACTAGTATACTCCTTCCCGCAGCCTTCGTTTCTCCGATGCCAACGTCCTGTCTCCACCATACAAGACCAAGCAGCGGACCTGGGGCGACAGAAGCTTCTCCATAGCTGTCCCCTCCCTCTGGAACTCCCTCCCTAAACACACCGGAGACTGCACCAATCTGTCCTTATTCAAATTACTAATCAAAACTCACCTCATCAGAATTGCTTTTAATTTGTGATTAATGTTGTGTGTTTTATCCTTTTGGTGTGTTGCTCTTCTGTTTATATTATCATATGTAGAGCATTTGCAATTATTTTGAAAAGTGCTGTACAAATAAAATGTATCATCATTATTATCATTAATTATTATTATCATTATTCTGAAAAATAATAATAGTAATAGATGTACTCTTAGCCCCCCTCTTGGTTCACGGATGGTCGTTCCCTCATATCATCGATGGCCTCTGACTCCCTGTTCTGGCACAACACAGGGGAGCTAACATGTCAGGCCAGGACGCCGCAGTCTACACCCATCTACATGCCAGTGGCCACTCTTTTTATTTATTTATTTGTTTCTAGTTTTTCCCCTTATCCCACCCAATTAACCCAATGGCATATGGCCGGGAACTCTTGTCGAATAACTCCCCTGGCTCACGTTTCCACAGGAAGGAGATAGTCGTAACAACGGCTTCCTTCAAACTCGTGTCGGCTGCTGTCGCTATTTTACACACTGAAGCTTCGCATGGATTGCATCACCTTCAGGCCGCAAAGGAGGCGTAGGGAGAATGCTTTCAGTTGCTTGGCTGCAGGCGCCTGGATGGGCCACGAGTCCCCGAACACTACACTGATCTACACCCACTATCCCTCGGGTAAGGGTGGCCTAATGAATGCCTTACCACGTGGACGCTCTGGCCGTGACCGGTTACGGCGAGTCTGGGATACGAACCTCCCAGCCACATGACGAGCGGGTTGCAAGAACGGCGGTTTATTCCGCTCGGCCACCAGAGTGGCCCAGTGGTCACTCTTCTAAGGATGAGGATGTGTACATCCTTGATAGGGAGGAACGCTAGTTTGAACTGGGAGTTAAAGAGGCCATCTATGTGAAGAGGGAACAACCATCTCTGAACCGAGAGGGACGGGGGGGGGGGGGGGGGGGCTAAGAGTATATCTGTCGACATTTTACAATTTACAGTGGAGTGATTGCAAACATTCCCAATCCTCTGTGAATAGTACACATGGCCAATGAAACTCCAGTTAATGGTCACAGTCATATTTGCATATAAAACTGATCGTTGGTTTCGGTCGTTATGCAGCTGTATTGTTTATAAGGGTGGGGACACCTGCAGTCGGTTGAGACCGAAGAGGTCACTTAGTTGAGTGATGAAACGTATCTGCCAATAAACATTGTATCCAGATGAACTGATTAAACCTTCTTTGAACTCCTCCAGATAAATGTATTCCTTCTAATCCAACCCTTTTACAACAGCGCCTCCACTGCACCTGATTACTGACAGTGCAGCACGTACTGAAATGAGTAAAAAAAAAAAAAAAAAAGGGTTGGCCACACCTTAGATTGACTTGTGCCGTGAACTAGAGCCAGCGGCTTCGACTGCCCTTTGACCCAGAAACTAAGCCCCTAAGGTCTATTTATCTCTCTTTTTCCCTCCCCCTTTCTCTTTGCCCCATCTTAAATCATCTCCCTGTATGTCATATATGTGTTTAATATCGAAAGTATCTAGAACAAAGCTTTGTATTACTATTGTGAGGTATGTAAACAGTTAGTTTCTTTGGATCACAATCAGATTTATTAACCATGCACAGGTTGCTAAAAGTGAATCTGAATGTCTTTTCTATTTTTATTTTTTTTGTGGTGTGGGTTTATTTTTCATTGTGGTTACTTGGTTTTGAAATGAAAAGGAAGACAGAAACTTGTTCTGACACTGAGCTGGAAAACAGCAGAATATTCTAAAGACTGCGATATAAGAAAAGCTCAATAAGTGATTAAATCATTAAGAATCGGCAAGTAATTTTGCCTTTCAAAATAACGCTCTCTATTTTATTTACATTTATTTTTGACACAAATTCTGCTGTCTTTGAAGAAGTACGTTTATTGCCTGGAAATTTACGACAAATACCGGGGTGGTGGGGGGGGGGAGCATTTAAAAGATATTCCCTTAGAATCAGTGACAGATTTATGATGTTCAGGACTGCTGCTTGAATCCTATTTTACTCTGTGACCTTGAAAGCCTCTTTCCCTGGTATGGCACACCGGCACTAATTCTTATGGTAGGGCACAATACCGGACAGTGAAGGCTTACTTTGATCTGTGGATTGCAGTTATCAGTTTCCTCGAGCTGCACCCATTTCAAACTCATCGCAACACTTTGCGCCTGACTTTGGCAAATAGTTTACTGCAAGGGAAACACCTGTTCCCTGCCTGAAATTGGAGTCATTAATTACAGGAGGCGTGTAAGCAAATAATCTTAACGCATTAAATTAATTGGCTGCATACAATTGGGAAGAAAAAGGGTGAAAATCCATCCATCCATTATCCAAACCGCTTATCCAAGTCAGGGTCACGGGATGCTGGAGCCTATCCCAGCAGTCATTGGGCGGCAGGCGGGGAGACACCCTGGACAGGCTGCCAGGCCATCAGAGGGCCGACACATTCACACAGGCGGAAAATCCCCCCCCCCCAAAACAATACAAAAAACATTAAAGGTATCCAATAGTTTTCTTTCTAAACAACTCCGTTTCCCCACCAAAACACTGTGTGTGTGTCTTTGGGGTCTAACAAACATGTTGAATATATTTCCTACCTTGTGTTTTATCAGCTTGCAATATATTTCTTCTTCTCTTTTTATTTGCAGATATGGAGCATTTCCCCTAATAAATGTCGAACCACCTCACCGATGTTTATGCCGTTTCTTTCTTTGTAGTCCCCCCCCCCCCACTCCATTCTATATTAAAGCCGGGCTTTTGGTTCTTTTTGCTTTCATCGCAGCGTGTCGTTGACATGTTGAAAAAATGCCCCAACTCGCCAAACCAGAATTCACAATTGCACAAAAATTTTGGATGTGTTCAAATCATACATCGCGTTTCAGCAATCCGGCAAATGAGCTCACTTTTTTTTTTTGGATTCCCCCCCCCCTTTTCTACCCAGTTTTATTCAGCCAATTACCCGACTCTTCCTAACCATCCCGGTCGCTGCTCCACCCCATCTACCGATCTGGGGAGGGCTGCAGACTACCACAGGCCTCCTCCTATACATGTGGAGTCGCCAGCCGCTTTTTTTCACCTGGCATTGAGGAGTTTCGCCGGAGAGACGTAGTGCATGGGAGGATCACGCCATTCCCCCCAGTTCCCCCTCCTCCCGAATAGGCGCCCTGACCAACCAGAGGAGGTGCTAGTGCAGCAACCAGGACACATACCCGCATCCGGCTTCCCACCCGGAGACACGGCCAATTGTGTCTGTAGGGACGCCCGACCAAAACGGAGGTAACACAGGGATTCGATCCTGCAAGCCCTGTGTTGGTAGGCAACCGAATAGACCACCACGCTACCTGGATACCCATGAGCTCACTTTTAATCCCCTCTGCCCACACTGGTTCTAAGCTTAGGCGACTGCATAGCCCTATTCAGACGACTCAAACCTACTAATAACGGCACCAGGACATGCCTTGGCACTATAAATGGCTTCGTTCTTCATTCTGTGGAGCGCTGTAAGAAGCTGCGAGCATCAGGACAGACACATTATAGATGTGACAGGTGCTTTAAGCGTGGGTCACCAAGCTGTCTCTGCTGCTGACAGCCAATCGCATTCACAGCACCACCGTACACGAGGCGGCCAACTCATGAAATTAAGCACAGTTGACAAAATTAATAATGCGAGAGGAGCCAGTTTATTTCCTTGTGGACAGTTTGTCTGTAATGAGTCGCAGGTTGTCAGGCGTTGGGGGAGGAGGCGTGGTTAAACGGCCCCCACTGGCACGGAGATATTAATGTGACCCGAAGGAGACGTGAGTCATCACAATCCGCCGTCCGTTCCAACTGGTCAGACATGCACCACGACCACAGCACACAGCTTCATCACAGGCATCGCAGGGACAAGCCTGGGATATTTGACACTGGTGCTGAAATGAAGGGTGGTTGTGATACTGCGGCGGTTTCATTAGCGATCGCCCAGTGAGTCAGTGAGTGAGTAATTACTTTAAACCTAAGACACCGCCACGGAAGGCGGTAAGGAAGTAGAGCGCTAGGCCTGCGTGGAGTCCCCATCCTCTGGGACACAAGCCACGCTAGCTCCGTACTTAACTTCCATTTCACACTTGGTAATCAATTACTGGTCTCCAGAGCTATCAGGGAAAGAGCTACCTATCTTGAGAAGCAGCGAAATCTCTCAGCACCACCTAATTGAAAAGACATTACATCGCAAGACAATGCTCTTTGTGTATAGTTAGCAATTCATTTGGACTGTTTTCGACGCCCCAAACAAAGCAATTTAGAGGGGTTGTAAACATCCTTTGTGAGACAATAATTCACAGTCTTATCTGGTGCAGAGTTTACACATCAAATAAATGGATATGAATAATTAAATCGCCGGTCTTTGAAGGTGTGCCCAGCCATTTGTTGGTGGTTATTATCTGTCCCGATGACGCTGAAAGGCTGAAACTAATATGATTTCATATCGCAAAGCCAAGACTGACGCCAGACCTCCCGAAACCAATCCCTCTTACAGGATTTCGCAGTAGCTCTGTGAAATGTACACTGCAGGGCCCTATTGGCCCCAGCGATAGTCCTTGCGGTGAGTCCAAATCAAAATGACCCCGATCGGTGACAAAAGAGGGCACCTGCTCTTTTACTACGGTCATAGATTCAGTGTCCTGAAAAGAAAGCAGAGGAGGACGTAAACGGACAGACAGCGGGTAAGAATAGACAACGCAGACATGCCAAGGTGGGCCAGACCCAGATTGATCGCACTAAACTGGGTTCAACCCATACAGATGTCACTGATAGGAATAAATGACACTAAGACCTGTACATGCACACACATAAAACACACAACCACATGTACTGCATTAGTACATATAAATGTAGGCATGCATACAAGCATAAGTGCATACAGTAAATACACTCAGAGAGAGACATCTACATAAGCTATCAGAGCTAACAGTGGACAGAAAGACAGACATTCGGAGTCCAGGTACGCCACATCGCTGACAGTGTGGCTTTCAACTGCAGCACAAAAGACATTTTGACACAGAGCCAGTGCACAAAACCTTTAATACAAGAAGAAGAAAAAAAAAATCAAGATGGCAGAGAGGAGACCATAATAAGGGGAAAATAAATCCCAGCACAAAGGAGAGGAGCTCATTTTATCTCTGATTGTACCATTTTAAAAGAGCAATGCACTGAGCAGGAACTGGCCACGACTTAATCCTTCTTTCAACCATACAATCCCTCAGAGCTGCTAACGGTAAGACTGAGAGCATGACAAATAATACTGCCCAGGCCATAACACGAGGAGAACATTTCCTGTACTGAAGGCCCAGTGGAGGACATTCAAACATCTCTGAGCAGTGTCAGCGGCAAGTGGCCCAAGTTAATAATCCCGATAGGAAATAATGTGCTTACAAAGCTGCCATTGCCGCTTACCTGAATTTATTTTAGATTGCCCCCATTACTTCATCTCTCTATTTGGTTGTTTTCTCTGGCTGGGCTCCTGATAAGACAGAGCAGGCATTCAGCGAGCGAAAGAAGGCCTGTTTGTGTGTTGGACACTAATTAATACGCTGTTCCATCGCGGAGGCTGCCCGCTTGCTGCGCCGCTGACAACAGATTCATTCATACTGCTGTTTTCTACTTCTCACAAGGCTCCGTTAATTGCATTTAAATTAGGCCCGTAAAGGGGTTCACTGGAGAAGAAGGAGGAGCATAGGTTGTTGTTTATAGCCACGGGAAACTGAAGCATGGTTTTCGGAAGCGCGTCGCCATGAATCATACTCGACAGACCTTTAGATACAAACGTCTACGAAAGGGAAGGTCTCGAATCCTGGTAAATAGCAACATTTGAATGAACAATTTCATTTTTACTGAAAGAAATGGTCCAATAATAGCGCTTACCAACCAACAGGTCATAGCATCATAGAATTTGATGTGCAATTCTTGCAAGTCAGTTTCCATCCATGGGAAAAACAATCGAGCACTTTTAGCTGCAATAACAAGCCAGAAAGCAGAAAGACTGTACCGAGGGACTACGCTTCTCAAAAACTATTGAGGATTGCAGCTTTAACGTTTAATATAGATTGGTAAGTACTGGCAACTACTACTTAGTAGTACGATTTCAGGTACACATCTAGGAACAGACATTATCAAAGCCAGGTAAGGGGGGGGGCATCTTGTGAAGAAAGGCGTTTAACCTACTCCCCAAGCGCCGTAGTTTCTTCCCACAAATTAGTAACACCTAAAACGATCAAAGTCCTGAGTTAGACACACTTTTTAAAAACGTGTATAATGAAAGAATGATTAATGTCCAATGTGTACAAAGGAAAAACGATCAGTGTCTCTGGCGAGGTCCTGGTCAGATCACATGACCAGATCCCAAAAAAAAGATATAAAATCAAACCATAATTTTTATGTGAAGTCTTTAAGAGCGTTTTGAATCGTTAAAATTGATTTTCTCAAAAAAAAATTGACTGTGATCGTTTTTCCCGTGGCCTTCAATGGTTTAACACAGCCCAGCTATTAGCATCTCTATTAGCATCTCTGCTACACTCTGTCCTGACAATATAGATAACATGTTTATTAACCACTGCACACTTTTGTTTTGTTTTCCCCGCCTTTTTCTCCCCAATTGTATCCGGCCAGTTACCCCACTCTCCGAGCCGTCCTGGTCGCCGCTCCACCCCTTCTGCCAATCCGGGGAGGGCTGCAGACTACCACATGCCTCTTCCGATACATGTGGAGTCGCCAGCTGCTTCTTTTCACCTGACAGTGAGGAGTTTCGCCAGGGGGACGTAGCACCCGGGAGGATCACGCTATTCCCCCCAGTTCCCCCTCCCCCCCGAACAGGCGCCCCGACTGACCAGAGGCACTAGTGCAGCGACCGGGACACATACCCACACCCGGCTTCCCACCCTCAGACACGGCCAATTTTGTCTGTACCGACCAAGCCGGAGATAACACTGGGATTCGACCCGGCGATCCCCATGTTGGTAGGCAACGGAACAGGCCGCTACGCTACCCGGACGCCCCTTGTTTTGCTTTTTTACAGTAACTAACATTTACATCTACAAGATACTTTGTATAATCACAGCCTTCCTTAAGATGAGCCAGTGAGCAGACCCACTGAGGTATTTTAAACGTTACCTGCCTTGCTCAAAGGAACCTCGCTGGTAGCTGCTGAGAGAGAGGGGAGGACATTGCTCGTTCAATTTCACTACTAGGATTTTCCAACCCATTCCAGGGATTTAAGCCAGCAGTTGGTGTGTGTGTGTGTGTATGTGTTTGTGGTGCATGTGTGTACGCATGGGGGAGGTGAAGAGATAGATTAAGTCAATTTAGAGAAAATGCGAGGAAACCTCAGCCACAGAAAAATAGGCAGCCATGTCTTGAGACAAAAGGAAACAAGGAGATCGAGAAAGAGAACGGGAGGGAGTACATTGTATTCTCCTGGACCCGTAATATCCAAGCACAGAGGCCTTTTATAAAGTGGACTAGTGGACTGAGCTGGACAATCCCCCTGAGACAGCAGAGAATGCAGCAAGCTAGGGCGAGCTGGGCAACAACAGTAAGGCCGGGCTGGACGATGGTCCATGACTGTTGGTCGAGTCATTTGACGTTGGATTTAATAACAATGTTAATAACAAAATGCCCGGAGAGAGCTGGTGCAAGATGACACTTTGGTATAATTTATTTTCATCTAGGTGTACTTTCCCATACTGTTCACGGTTCTGAGTGTTGGACTTTGTTAAGAGGGGCTGAGAAGTGCCCATCTGTGTTAAGATGCAGTAACACATTGGAAAATAGTTTTTTAAACCATCTATGATTTGTAAAAATCTGCCTTTATAGATACATACATCTATTTATAATAGTTTACATTATAGGTTGACCTCAAAAAACCTACGGTTTCCCCTTTAACTTTACATTTAAAAATATGGACCCATCCACAGGTCATGCAAATCTTGTGGAAATTAATGTTGCAATGTATTTTGGGGGGGAATTGTTAGGTGAACTGCAGTCTCTAAATGGGTGTGAATGGTATGTGCATGGCTGTGTATATGTGTGGGCCCTGTGATGGACTGGCAACCTGTCCAAGGCGTCAACCTGACTTGGTACAGGTCCCAGCCCCCCAGGACCCTGAATTAAATGAAGCAGGTATGGAAAATGCATCTTATGTTGTCATTAGCCCTGCTAAAATTACAAGTTTCCTTTTTCATTTCACCTATAACTGATCAAATACTGTGTGATTGGAGAGATAATTTAACAGCATACATGTTTTAGTTCAGTTTCCCTGAAATATAAACATTCCCTTGCAGACCTTTGCCGAACAGACTGGTCAACAATTTGGGGTGCAGAGCCGGCCGACCAGGTGGGAATTTGAACTCTCAGCAGAATTGGGGTCAGGGCAAGCACTGATCACTGAGAGTGTGCACCACAGAATAGCAAAATTCAGTGAACTATTTTTTTTTCAGGTCAAGTGGGTTGCATTACTGGGTGATGTGCTTGCTTCTCCCACCCTGTCAACGAGTCCGTCTCTCCTGTTTGTCAAGGCCATGGTGCTGTAGTTTTGAGCTTAGTAAATATTGTCTTCATCTTCCTCTATGAGATCACCCCCCCTTCCCTCCCCAACCATGCCTCCTTCGCCCTTCACTATCTCCCCACCTCGTTTTCTCTCTCTCTATCTCCAACCCGACCCAGCTCCCAGTAAGTGCTGCGCCAGCACAGTGGTGCCAGGGAGTCGGCGCCTTCCCCACTGGGAGAGCAAGTCAGACAGAGGGGGGCTCGGGGACAAACCCAAAAGCCCTACCATCACCCAGCACACTACAGCCATCGCATAGCCCAAATAGATGGGATACATATCTAAAGCGCCGCATTCAGTGAAAGATCACTAAAAGAAGGATGGGATGCTCTCTCTTGATCCCCCCAAAACTCCAAAGGCATTATTCTCTCTGAGGAGAACAAAGTGGTCGGAGCAGGCCTGGGGAGTGGGGAAGTGTTAGAAGTGTAATTTAGTCTGTCTGGGGGTTACAGAGGGCTGCTTTGTGTCAGGCGGTCAAGAGAGGAGTGGGAGGAGGAAGGAGAAAGACGGGTGGTGCAGAAATTGGCCAACTAGGCAGGCAGACACACAGACAAGCAGGCAAACGGGCAAACCAAGGGTTCATTTGAGGTCCGCAGCTGCTGCTTTTCATCATCGGATTGCTTGGCAAAACCAGTCGTCCCTTTGGGTCCTGCAGTAACTGAACCTTGATGTATCCTGCAAAAGCTACCAATATCCCAGCAACACAAAACCCTGCTCATTTCATGGCTCAGATGTGAATCTGACCAGCACTTCACAAAGCGCTTTTGCAAAGACCATAATTTCTGAGACGGTTGATGAGAGTTTGTATAAACTATATGCCTTCTGACGCCAACCAGCAGGGCGTGTTTGGAGAGGCACGCTCATTAATGGTGTCTATAAAAGCAGTAGGATTAACATCAGATAACTTAACACAACCTCAGTGCGTTGCTCACGCCAGCCCACATGATGTTCGGTTAAGTGTGAATAAAGGGTTCATTTTCTCAAAATTAACCTTGTAAAACTCCTTTTCTGCCCCAGGGGGAGGTTTGTATTACAACTGTAATTTTTCAATCAGAGATTTGGGAGAGTGTGAAATTTTAACATGCTTGTTCACTCTCAACCTCCCTCTCCCCTCTTTCCCACTCTTTTTCTCAATCTCTTGCTCTCTTTCATTCTTTTTTTTCTCTCTGTCATCGTCCATTTAGAATTTTAAGCAGATTTCACCCGTTCTTATAATAGGATTCCCTGCAGCCCGGGTGTGGTGTGTGGTGCGGTGTTTGTAAGCTTATATGGCAGTGTAGTCAGTATCAACTCCAGCTCTGCACACAGGACACTTTGCTACACCAGCAGAAGAGTTCTGCTAGGTCAAAATTAATTACAGAAGTTGTTAAGCATACAGCAGCTGTTGTAAACAAATGCAAATATTTTTTTATTTCAAACAAGGACCCCCCCACCCTCCCCTCTCCCAATCACAGCACACAAAGTACTGTAAATCTGCCGTGTGTGTTTGCTAACAAGTTAGACCATTGTCAAGCTGTGCTAGTGCTTTTACATGGGGGAGTTAATATCATCCATATATAAAGCGAGTGTATGTTTGTATGTTTGCTTAAAACTCCAGAAATACACATTGTAGAACAAAAAGAAGGGTATCTTTAGAATCAGCACTTTCCAAGGATTGCACAGTTTGAAAAATATTTCCAAAACCAAGTAAAAAATTTGATTTGCACAATTGAGTTTATTTTGTGGCGATTTGCGGCAGCTACGTTGGCTTCTGGTTTCGCAGAGTTCAGTTTCCCTGCAAGCCATGTTTTGCAATGATCATCAACAAAGACCAAGGACAGACTTTTAAAACGATTGGAGTAAATATTTCTGCTCCATGTTTCTCACACGGCCAATTGTTTGTAGCTGCCTCCAGAACGGGTAGTGCAGAAAAGCTTTCTATCCTAGCGCCGAATATTAAGACATGGTTTACCCTGAGGTGCTTGAGCACTGAGCAATTAATACACACATTGGCAAAGAAGCTTGATGAATGGATTGAACATTATGACATTTGATAATTTTCGTTAATAAGATTAGTTTATTCAACATTCGCTTATCACATGTATCATCTCATAAATTATCCTACATTTCATCATCGATTATATCGTAAAGATCAGATCGTGTTGGTTGTTTTGCTGACAGAATTTTCCCCAGGCAATGCTGGGTACCTCTGCTAGTGTAGATATAAAAGCAGAGAATCTTAAACACCCTGCCTTTATTTATGGGATTTCCTCACTTTTTTCCATGGGCTTGCTCCTTTTTCCTCTTCTAAATCTTTTGCGCTCTCCCTCTGCACACCTCCATACCTGTACTGGCTGTTCATTTGGGTACTGACCTCTTTTTTTTAGAGGATGCCTGTTTCAATCTCAGGTCCTCTGTCCAGCTGGGTGGTTTTAGAATGTAGGCAATTCTGTCATTTCCACTGCCCTGGACAGATCACCTTTCGTCATGAGCATGTTCTTCGTAATGGCCTCAAAATGTCTTTACTGCAGAGAATTGCAGCAAGGCAGAGATTTTTTTTTGCACCAATTTACAATAAGGCATACTTTATATAAATGAGTAATAAGATGTTATAATGCATTCATAGAAAGACATTTTGGGTTATCAAGTTAAAAGCCCACATTTTATCAATATGGGAGCGTCTCCATAGATATTCTCTTGAAACCATGTGAACGGCGAGGACTGCTAATTCACATTCTCAGCCAATGATATACAAAGTAGTAGTAGTACTTCTGTCTGTGCCCTTAACTGAGACATGGCAAGACGAACTGGAGTTGGTCCCCGGGTACTGCACAGCAGCTGCCCACTGCTCCTAGCTACACAGCTAGGATGGGTTAAATGCAGAGCGTAATTTCCCTACGGGGATCAATAAAGTATCTCAAACTGAAACTCAAATAAAATAACTTGAAAGTGTCGTGAAATGTAATTACAAAAGTCAATTTTCGTGCAGTAGTGAAAATAACTACAATTACAGCGGTTAAATTTATGGTTTAGGTAAGGTAGTGGTTACTGAGGCTTCCATACATCCATCCATTAGCCAAGCCGCTTATCGAACTAGGGTCGCGGGATGCTGGAGCCTATCCCAGCAGTCATTGGGCGGCAGGCGGGGAGACACCCTGGACAGGCTGCCAGGCCATCACAGGGCTCACACACACACACACACACAACTAGGGACAATTTAGTACGGCCGATTCACCTGACCTACATGTCTTTGGACTGTGGGAGGAAAGCGGAGCACCCGCAGGAAACCCACGCAGACACAGGGAGAACATGCAAACTTCACACAGAGGACGACCCGGGACGACCTCCAAGGTTGGACTACCCCGAGGCTCGAACCCAGGACCTTCTTGCTGTGAGGCGACCGCACTAACCACTGTGCCACCCACTGCCATACAATGCTACAGTAATCTTAATGTAATCACATGGTTTCAGAGAGAATGTCTATGAAGACTCTCCCTACATGGGCTCCCAACCTGGCAACCGAAAAAGTATTTTTCTTTTATTAGATATTATAGTCATTTATAACAGATTAAAGGATAATTCTGGTCTTGTCGTCATGCATATTAGCTATATCATTTTAATCATTGGCTTCATTTTGGAGATCTTGGATATGAGATATACGCTAAACTCAGCTTGTTTAAGGGGGCAATGGACCATGATCATGACACGTTTCAACATGTCCAATTTAACACAATTATCTAAACCAGGTATTTTGAAGTGAAAACTATGGTAAAGGTTAGTTATTTTTACATTAGTTATTACTCAAGATTTTTAATATTATCAATGGTCGATTGCAAGTACTCATTTACTAACTACCAGGGCAGTGCAACTGGGATGTCATAAACATTGAGAAATCATGTGCACAGTCTAACTAAGGCACCTAGGTTTTGTTGTTGTTGTTGAAAGTACAGGTTTAAGGACTGTGTTATGTGGCATAATAACAGTCCATAGTAAAGCTGTGTCCAATGGTGGTGCTGTGTCAAAAATTTCCACAATAAAGCTGGAGCGCAAAATGACATTATGACCCATTGCACAGTGGCAAAAACTACAAAAATAAGAGCCAGGCTGTAAAAAAAAAACCATTTTTTTCTTTAACACATCCATTCCATTATTAACCATTAATAACGTAATTAGTGACCACATAGAAACCCTTAACAAAGTGTACCTTATTATAAGGTGCTACCTTTTTTCGGAGGTGTGGGGATGCCTACCGAGGCTTGAATAAGGGAGATGGGAATCACTGCAAATACACACATCCCTGATTTGATCTAATCTGTTTATCTCCGAATTTACATCATAAACACACCAACCTGTGGTATAGATTATAACACCCTGCACAGACATAACCTTGAAAACCCAAAGGATGACAGCAAAGGGTGTGGAGGACAGTGCTCGTATAAAGCAGAGCATGGTTTGATTAAAGGGTATGCCCCAAAAATGGACAACTATTAAGCCAACTGGACCCAAGATAAAATAACCTATTTTGAGACATGTATGAAAAATAGGGAGGTTTGTTATTTCCTTTTTCTATGGAAAACTCGCTCTTGTGTAAAACATAAGGCAGCATGGTGGCCCAGTGGTTAGCACTGTTGCCTCACAGCAAGAAAGGTCGTGGGTTCGAACCCCAGGCTGTCCCAGGTCCTTTCTATGTGGAATTTGCATGCTCTCCCCGTGTCTGCATGGGTTTCCTCTGGGTACTCTGGTTTCCCCCACCATCAAAAAGACATGCATGTTAGGCTTAATACTCATGTCTGTGCCCTTGAGCAAGGCAATGGAAAGAAGAACTGGAGTTGGTTCCCGGACGCTGCACTGCAGCTGTCCACTGCTCCTAGTTATACAACTGCCCACACCTACCAGATGAGCTAGAGCAGAGGATGAACTTCCCCATGGGGATTAAGAAAGTATACCGTCTTCATCTACCACTAATGCATTCTACAGTTCTTTTCACCTGACAGAGAGGAGTTTCACAAGGGGGACGTAGTGTGTGGGAGGATCACGTTATTCCCCCCAGTTCCCCCTCCTCCCCGAACAGGCGCCCCGACCGACCAGAAGAGACACCAGTGCAGCGACCAGGACACATACCCACATCCGGCTTCCCACCCGCAGACACGGCCAATTGTGTATGTAGGGACACCCGACCAAGCCGGAGGTAACACAGGGATTCGAACCGCCGATTCCCACGTTGGTAGGCAACGGAATAGACCGCTACCTGAACGCTGACAGTGAACATGTTTAATGATTCGGATTAAAGAAATTGAGTCAAGTCACTTTTACTCATACAGTTCTCAATCACAGTTACAGTCTCAAAGGGCTTAAGTTGCCCACAGTTATCAAAGTGTGAAAAATACACAGCGCAAAGATTGAAGTATTGCGGAGAGGCAAGGGACAAAGAATCAGGGAAAAAAACGCCTTGGGAACACAACTGACATTCAAACAAGAAATGAAATCTCCTAAAAGTAAAACGCATTACATTAGGCTTGCTTAAACAGCCTCATATGATAAGCTACACTGATGCCTATATAATTTCATTCTCCATCCTAACTCACTTTACCCTTGTTTTATTCAACAAGTGGCTGAAGAATATAATCTACTTTAATGCCTGGAGGAATAATTGTTAGGTCCCGAAGGATTACAGATAAATAGAGAGTTAGAGAGATGTAGAGATAGATAGAGAAATAGATAGAAATGTTTTCCGATCTGTTTGACTGCCTTCCATTCTCACAATGGTCTTTATGAATGGTTATCTGGGCTGTTTTGAAGATGGCTGACTAAACTGCCAGAAAGGCCACCCTCCTTCAGAACAACCAACCGACCAGCCTGTTCTGCCAATTGGCCATCCTGTTTCCAGACAGTAAAGCGATTTCCCAGTCCAGTGGAGCAGCACTCCCTGACCTCTGCCTTGACCTCCCCCTCAACAGCCTAGCTCCATCGCTAGCGCCAACCCAGATTGCAAGTCTAGGCCACCTCTACTTATTTATGAGCCCTTTCACACGGTGCTGCTCCCATTAGAGACCAAGCCTATCCCCCCCATCCCACCACCACCAACCATACGCAGCACTCGCCATATATTTAACACTGCACACAAGCAAGGAAACTAGTGGTACATGGAGGAGAGGAGACGGGGGGAGAGAGGCTGGGCTGTGACCGTCTAGGCCACTGGGCACATCACACAGATACAATCAGAACTCCAGTCAGCACAAGGTAAACACATCAACCCTATTCCTGGTTAGCAAACATAGCTCTTTAAGTGAGCTCTACATATGGAATCCTACAGACAGCTGCTAAAAGCCCATTCATTACATTACACACAGTATTTTCATTACCATGCTGCATTTTTCTTTTAAATGATGAATAGCTATTTGAGTCACATTAGGGAAATAATCACCCACTGATCTAATTTAATGATGCAAAAGTACTGATGGTTATGCTTATTGGACTATAATTGGACATTTCATTATTTTCCATTCATCTCTGTGGAGCTGAACGGTTACTCTCACTGAAGAGGAGACAAAATTAAAAAAGGAAAATAAAACAAGTTCTCACAGCATGAAATTTCACTGACAGATTGCTTTATAAAAGCACACAAGGCTATAATAGGAAATTCGGCATCTGGGTGACTGAAAACAAGATTAGCCAGAGTGGGCAACATCGAAACACTATGGAAAGCCTGTGAATATGATCTTGTTTACTTTGCACCAAGATGGAGCTTTGACTGAGACACCTGACACCTAATGAGAGAGAGAGAGAGTAAGATAGATTTCAAAATAAACCAACCTGTGATGGTGACGGAGGCATGGCCTTCCTCGCCCAACAGTGAGTTAGTCAGTCGGCAGCTGTAGGTACTATTGGGCTCCAGGACGACAGTCAGGATACTGTGCATGCTAAAAAGCCCTTTTTCATTGGCTACCATGGAGGTTGTGACGTTGTCTGTCAGGTTGCGCCCACTTCCATCCTGCCACAACACATCAGCTTCTGGATAACCACCATAAGACACACAGGTCAAGGCCACCTCATCACCTGGTCGTAGGTTGGAGTCTGGCTCCAGAGTCACCACAGGCTTGGAGTAGGGGGCTAGGATTAGGAAAAGATAAAAAATGAGAAAGGTGAGTGGAAAGATTCAATTAAAAGCAGACATGAGAAGGGCGGGTAAAAGGGTGATATATAGGATGGGTCACGTGTGGCGGGTGAAGATTGGGAGAGGGCTCCCCTCCATCCTCCAGATGCATACTGAGTTTAGTTAGATCCTCGAATGTGAAAAGCTCCCTGGGAACTGTTTGACACGATTCCTATTAAATTCTCAATTATATTTAGGGAGCTTTGCATAACACAGGGCTTAAGATCCCAGCAGTAGCAAGATCCCAGACAGCATCAGTGGCACATCCTGGTGATGGATCCCTATGCTCTCGCCTTGCTTCCCCAAGAGGACCACAGCAGCGAGTCTCCTAATGTGTCACACAGGAGAAAACGAAACACAATAGAGGTGGGTGGGCCTGAGGGGAACTGACAGATCTCTGAGAGGTATGGGACAGCTGGGCCTTTGGTGTGAAAGAGAGGATCAGGGTGGAGGTGAGGGATGAATCATCATCCCCGGCTGAAATTACGGCTCTCCAATCCCTCGAGCTGAAACACAAGCACAGAGGCGGTAGAGAGAGAGGCTGCCGTATTCCCAGAACCAATCATAGCACGGCAAACAATTGGGTGGGGCAGAGGGGGAAATGAAATAAGTTTGTCTGAGCTGCCTTTGAAAAGTGGACTCTCAACACAAAGACGGATTTAGTGTGGCACCCACTGACTTCCCCAACTATCCATTTGACTGACAGGCAGATTTCAATTGAGTCTTGCTTTCATTTTCTCTAAGCACAGCAGGAAGGAAGACTACAATGTTAACTGTGAATGCTGGCTAAAAATAGAACATCTATAAATCTAATGCACAAAATGGTACCAATTTGTCACTATTGGAGACATTGTTTTCCCTCTCCCCAGTGATGAGGAAAAATGTCATTCATAAACACTGCCTAATGCACACTCATCGTCGGAAGAGTACAGGAACAATGTAATGGCAAACTTGGAAGCTTGAGAAAAGAGAAGGAAACGGATGAGGTGATCTGAAATGGGTGTAAAGCCTTGCAGATATGGATAAATAAAGAAGGGGTTTTCAGTTTGGAAAATGGACGGCATAACCTTGCCAAAACAAATACATTGGCATTGTTTGATTAACCGTAATAGCCAAGAAGAGCAGTTATTGACCATAATGGAAATACAATCAGGGCTTACTGGCCAAAGACAGCGTTCTACTGAACTGAAGAAAAAAATATTATAACGTCATTCTATGATTTAAAAGAACTGATTTTAAGTCATGTTTTACAGAGGCGAGTGTGAGATTAATACATTTTCTGACATAATACATCGTGTGTATATGGTCTTTGTTACATTCTTTTTCTTAACAATTCAAATGTATTTATCGGTTCAAAGTTTTAAAGGAAATCACTTCAGTGACTGACAGTAGGACATTCATTAATTTTATTGTTTCATGTATGACAGGATTTCTGGCAGTCATCTTGTGAACATAAAACATTTCTCAGTTTTGGGATTTTAGTTTTCTGTAGAGAATGGTATTGTAAAATATAAGGAGATCACTATGGCTAGCCAGAATGGCATTACTGTACACGTCAAAGCTCCACTTGCAAGTTTTTGCAGAGCTCTGACCCTTCTGGTGGTGGTGGTGGTGGGGTGAGGGGGTTGGGGGGATCAGGGCACTCATATTTGGTTAAGCCATAAGCGAATGAAGCTTAAAACTATGTAGTAAAGTTGAAGTTTATTTCTTTTGAATAAATCACTCAACTGAAATGGAATGGAAGTGCTATTGCATATTAGCCTGAGAACCAATTCATCTGGCTCCTGTCAGTTCATTTTTGATTTCCAAGGGGCGTTATCAACAGGCAGAGACCAAAATGCCTCTGGACGCAACTGGAGAAACCTACAACCAATCAGAGCGACGAAACGTGTGATGTAGCACTTTTAACTTTTACCAAATCCTCTTGGATGTATGGCAAACACATCTTTCTTATCAACAAAAGTTTTAAGTTCATTTGTTGATATTCTAGAGAATATATACTGTCCAGTTTGTTTAATGCTGTCGCAATAGTGGATTCAACAGACCGTTCCACATCAGCGGCAGTCAATGGCACTCCTCTGTACGTCAGCGTTTTTTGGGGGGTTTTTTGCAACCTGCATTCCAGGAAGACCTGCCCCTACTCTGCCTCTGATTGGCTAACCCTATCCCTAACCCCACCCTAACCCTAATATTAACCAACCCAACCAATGGAAGAAACAAGTAAGAGCCAGAGTTACTGGAATGCACGTGGGGGAAAAAAAAGGCTGTACATCATCAACCTGCCCCATATTAGATTCAGGTTCAGATTCAGACAACTTTATTTATCTCAGAAGGGCAATTCAGTTCTGATTTGCAAACGGTTCTGACTGGCAAATGGTTCTGATAGGCAAACAGTTCTGATTGGCCAAACCTGGGCCAGGTCGGCTGGAAATCTGTCTGAACGGGAGGGTGACCAGACGTATATGCCAGAGCAAATGTAAAACAATGAGCTCTCAGTTCCCAGGCTAATTGCATATATAAACTCTCAGAAGACCACACGCCAATATGTGATGGCATATTTGGCATTTAAGCTTCTTTGGATTATCAGCGGTGACATTAAAATGCTTTGATATGGCTTATTTGCTTGACATTTCACTGAAACATCACCTCAAACTTTGGGAAACAATGTAATAAATGTGGAGATGAGTCAAGTGGAAGACTGAATGCCGCTGGCAGCAAATCCATTTTGTAGACTATAAATTCAGTAAACTGCCTATTGGCTATTCAGCACTCAATCAGTAAATAAAATCATATACTATTTTGACACAATCATCCAGTAATAAGTAACTCAACCATTATTATTTGCTTGTTTTTCCAAGGGGAAAAACAAGAACTATCCTGAATCTGAATTTGGGATCTGAATCCTAAAACAACCAATGAAGAGTTGGAGCACCGAAGCATTCGGCTCAACCCAAAAGGTCCAAATGCATTGAAAGCATCTGACACGCGTGTTTTGAAATAGGCACGCAGCGCAGGGAGCAACATCTTGCAACTGAAGTCCGTGCGGGGGAGAGGGGGCAGATACCAGAAGCTGCTAGTGGATCGAATCCACTTTGGCCTGGAAGAAGTCCAGGATCTTGGAGCAGTAGGTGAGGGTGCCTGAAGGGTGGGGGTATCAAGGGGGCAAAATAGTCGGTTGATGGTGGAGAACAGCATTCTGGGGTGATTTTGCTGGTTGCCAATGACAGTGGAGTAGTAATGGATTTTGGCCTGGAAGAGAGCTTCTTTATAGGTCTTCATGTGGTCTTTTAAAGGCGTTGAGGTGGACAGTGAGGCCAGACCTTTTATAGAGCGTCTCCAATCGACGACCAGTGGCTTTCATGATGCGGAGTTTGATGGTGAACAAGGGGGCAGGATGGGAAAAAGAGACAGACCAGGTTTTGAGGGGGGCAAGAGAGTCAAGGCTGAGGGATAAGGCTGCGCTGTAGTGGGCTACCAGGCCATCCATCGTGGTGTCGAGGGATCTGAGGTTAGATTGGACACTATCATGTCGGTCAGGGCTGGTGCACTCACTGTCTTGATGTTCCTGAATGTGATGGTACATTTTGTGTGCTGCCTGGGCAGGAGGACAAGAACAGCAAAGTGGATGGCATGATGGTCGGATATGGCAAGGGCCAGGAACTTCAAATGGAGGGCAGTTGTACGAGTAGAGCACACCAGATCCAGAGTGTGACCTTTGGTATGGGTAGGACCTTGAACATGCTGTGTGATGTTAAAGCAATCCAGTAATGACAGGAATTCAGTGGCAAACGTGCAGCTACTTGAGTCCACAGGGATACTGAAATCGGCTAACAGGAGTGTAGATGGGGACATAGAGCAGACAGAGGTGAGTAGCTCAGATAGCCCAGACAGGAAGGTAGTGGAGGCTTTAGGGGGGCGGTAAACAAGGATCACCTGAAGCTGTGCTGACCCAGCTAGTGAAGGCAACACACTCAAATGAGGAGACTGAGTACTGGAAGTTTTTTAACCAGAATGTCAGCTCAATGTATAATAATAGCCAGCCCACCACCACAACCCATGGAGCGAGGTTTCTGTATGCACACATAGCATGGGGTGTGGGCACACATAGCATGGGGTGTGGCTTGATTTAGTTCCTGTCCATGATGATGTCATGGATGAGTAGTGCCTTACTGTTTAAGGAGCGAGTGTTCAGTAAAATGAATGTTGCAGTGTTGTTCATAGATGCTGAGGCAGGCACTGTGAGAGGAGTGACACTGTCAACACAAACCAGGGGCTCCAGATTACCAGAGTAACAAGTAGTTTGTTGTGATGACATCGACGTCTCAGTGTGATAGAACACCGGTCAGACAACACAGATAGAATAGCATGATCAGAGTAAACAAACTTACATCGGGAGGCCCTGTGGACATACCGGGGGTGACGCAAGAGTCCAGGGAAAGTAGTGTTAGCAAAGCAGTTTGGAGTGATGTGGTAGCTGAGGTTCAGATGTTCCAATGCAAAGTATTTTATGAATGCCATATCAGCAGCAGAGGTGCAGTAGCTAGCTACTGAATCCGGTAGCCAGAGAGGAGGCACTCAGTCCTGGACCACAGCAGCAGTGCAGCAGTGAAGCCAAAACAAGATGATGGGTCCAAAAGAGAGGTCGGGGATAGTCCTGAGATAATGGCAGAGAATAGTCCGGTCGAGATGTACCAGAGGGGATAATCTACGCTTTGTTGAGTATGGCGGTGGATCGCTAGCATGCTAGCAGGCTAACAGCTGGTCAGTGGAGTAGGTGAGTAAACAAGCTGCAGGTGTACAATGATCAACTGTTGGCAAACACAAAAACTAAAAAATGTTGGGCTAAAATAGGATGTGACAGACAGTCAACAATCCAGAACAATCCACAACAGATCCTATGTGCAATGAAAAGCAGAAATTGAGTCAGATTGAGAAGCGGTGACATACATGCCAGTGTCCTCCCTCTATCTGGCAAGGGTCCACCAGGCTAAAGACTCCTTGAACAAGACGCTTTATTTCTAGAGGCTTCAGGGATGCGGTTATATAGCTGACAATGTATGCCAATATCCCTGCTTAAGGAAAACCATCAAAAAATTATTTCCCTTCGGGAAACAGTAAAGTATCTTTGTTACATCATGAAAATCCAATTCCCAAATAAGTTGACATGAAGTGGATTGCCCCTAAATCTTTGCATGTACGTACACTACCGTTCAAAAGTTTGGGATCACCCAAACAATTTTGTGTTTTCCATGAAAAGTCACACTTATTCACCACCATATGTTGTGAAATGAATAGAAAATAGAGTCAAGACATTGACAAGGTTAGAAATAATGATTTGTATTTGAAATAAGATTTTTTTTGCATCAAACTTTGCTTTCGTCAAAGAATCCTCCATTTGCAGCAATTACAGCATTGCAGACCTTTGGCATTCTAGCTGTTAATTTGTTGAGGTAATCTGGAGAAATTGCACCCCACGCTTCCAGAAGCAGCTCCCACAAGTTGGATTGGTTGGATGGGCACTTCTTTGAGCAGATTGAGTTTCTGGAGCATCACATTTGTGGGGTCAATTAAACGCTCAAAATGGCCAGAAAAAGAGAACTTTCATCTGAAACTCGACAGTCTATTCACCTCAGAGGACAGCACAAACAGGCTCTAACAGGTACTATTTAATGAAGATGCCAGTTGGGGACCTGTGAGGCGTCTGTTTCTCAAACTAGAGACTCTAATGTACTTATCTTCTTGCTCAGTTGTGCAACGCGGCCTCCCACTTCTTTTTCTACTCTGGTTAGAGCCTGTTTGTGCTGTCCTCTGAAGGGAGTAGTACACACCGGTGTAGGAAATCTTCAATTTCTTAGCAATTTCTCGCATGGAATAGCCTTCATTTCTAAGAACAAGAATAGACTGTCGAGTTTCAGATGAAAGTTCTCTTTTTCTGGCCATTTTGAGCGTTTAATTGACCCCACAAATGTGATGCTCCAGAAACTCAATCTGCTCAAAGAAGTGCCCATCCAACCAATCCAACTTGTGGGAGCTGCTTCTGGAAGCGTGGGGTGCAATTTCTCCAGATTACCTCAACAAATTAACAGCTAGAATGCCAAAGGTCTGCAATGCTGTAATTGCTGCAAATGGAGGATTCTTTGACGAAAGCAAAGTTTGATGTAAAAAAAATCTTATTTAAAATACAAATCATTATTTCTAACCTTGTCAATGTCTTGACTCTATTTTCTATTCATTTCACAACATATGGTGGTGAATAAGTGTGACTTTTCATGGAAAACACAAAATTGTTTGGGTGATCCCAAACTTTTGAACGGTAGTGTATGTATGTATGTATGTATGTATGTATGTATGTATGTATGTATACTGTAGATGTGTATATATGTTCGTGTCCATGCATACTAAACCGTGTTTATCTACATTTATGGTGAAATGTATCGCTCTCAAAATTAACTCACCAGCCACCTGGAGAAAGACTGCAGCACTGCTGTAGTTCTGCACCCTGACAAAGCAGGTGTAGCTGCCCTCGTCAGCCACCTCCAATCGGCGCAGGAGGAGAGAAGCATTGCCCATGCCCAATTGGGTGGGGAAGAGGCTGGTACGGTTGACAAAGCTCTCAGCCTGGTCTGCCAGCTGGTCTCGGCCCTCCCAGTATCCATGTACGCTGCGTTTGGTGTCTGTCAGCTGCCAGAAGACGCTCAGGTCGGACAGATTGAAGAGGGCGGTGTGGCTGAAGGAGCAGTTGAGGGTGACATCCTTGCCATGCAGCGCCACTACTGGGAGCTCAGGAACATGCACTTCCATCACAGCTAAAGAAGCAGAGATGCAGATATAACATATGTCAGTAAAACCAGACCGAAGAGTTGAAATTTTAGGTTATTGTGGAGCCATACATACATACATACATACATACATGTTTCTTCTTCTTCTCCAAGCTGTTACCAAACTAATTCTCTATAAAAATGCATTTGTATAACAAAACTACGTGATCACACCTGTGTTGTTTAGGCAAGTGTCTTCTCTAGCTACTATATGGGTCACATAGTAAATTCATATAATTATTTATCTTTACCTTCCCAAATTACCAGATTGGTGTAGTTTACCTCATTAGGAAAATGTCAGTTAAATATCAATAACAGAAAAGCATAAGAATACCAAGTATACAAAATCAAAAGCTTTCCAGGCAGTAATAGTCTTAGATTGCGGTTGTCTAATGTGACAAACCATCATCCAGATACATCAATTTTGTCTGTGCACTATGTTGACACAGTCAAATATGAATGTCTCTGACAAATAACAAAAAAAGACCTTGTGCATCCTTTTACAAATCTAGGCTCTGACTGAAATGAAAACGTTTACTGTGCTTGTGAGCTTTGGTAAGAGAGAGCCCATAGATACAGAAGGAAGGTAAGAAAAAAAGAAAGCGAGGCTCTTCAGCTAAGCATTAGGACCTTGCTTGCATTCCTATAAGCTTTGTCTCTAAGCACTGATAACGAGTACTGAGATGAACCATGGGAGCAACAACATCTGTATAGCTTGAGTTAAATCATGTGTGTGTGTGTGTGTGTGTGTGTGTATATATATATATAGCCAACGTGTCTGTTAATGTGTGTTTGTGGCTAGTTTATTTTTTATTCAGTGTTTAATCGAGTGTGTGGGATGGAAAGGTGACATTTTTTTGTTCACAAATGATTTTCTTTGGTGTGTTTGTTTGTGTGTATATGCATCTTAATTGCTTGTCTAGACTAGGCCCTCCAGTGAAGAGCTGACACACTGGGTAATCATTCTGGTTTACAAGGTATCTCACAGCCCAGACTACACTTGTAGTATTCACAAGAGTCAGCATTGACTATTGATCCCTGCCAGATCTTATACACTCATCAGCATCACAGGGGGGAAAAGGAAGTCTGCCACAAAAGTGGTACACCCTAGTCTACACTCCTGCTTTGTGATTGTTGTAACCACAGTGCTATCGGAAAGAAAGGCAAGCATCACGGTTATATCACTTTAGCATGAAATATGTTTGATTACTGCAGAGGTCCATTAATTGCTTTCCCTTAACAACAAACAAGTCTTTCATCTGAGGGTTAATATATGGATGGGTATTGCTAAGTCAAGGCAGAGCTATTTTCAAAGATGCACACAGCCAATTTTTACAAGGTACTGAATCCACATCGTATCCCTACCTGCCTACTTATCTGTAGGAACACTGCCACCTATTGCTCAAAATCACAGGTTCAAAGCTTTGTGGAAAGTAGAGCACACAGACTGCAATCCAAAATACAACAATGCTTCCCAACATGGGTAGGATGGGTTGGCTGAGGTGCTATGGTGATGGAGATGATGCTTAAATGAGTTGAGAGATGATTTATGTAGTGTGGAAATCAGACAACTGGAATCTTGTGTAATTCTAGCAATAACATTTTTTTAAGTGAAATTAATAAGGCTTCAATATTCTACTAAATCAAACAGACTTAGCTTTGTTTCACAGTTCACCACTGTAGGTGCATACTTATATCAAGAGGGTGCCAATTGATTGATGTTGCCAAAAGAAAACAAGTCACAAAAGTCTCTACATAACACAATACCAACCTATAACACCACAAAGAACAAACCTTTACAACTGCTTAATGAAATTTTGTTACAGAACAATTGGCTACAAAACAATTCCCTTAGCCCATGGGAAAAAAAAGTGAAGATGCTTATACCCATTATTGTTATTAAAAAAGCTCTTCTAGTGCTGTGGGGATTTTCTATTGCCTTTTCCTGCATCCATATTTACTCAGCATGGTTATAGCACACCAAACAATACAACCAAAACTTGCAGGACTGGGTGGCACTTGTCGCCATTACTGGGGATAATAATACAGAGTTCTGATGGGTGTATTTTTGCTGTCTTTGGAGGTGCCCCATCCTATGCAGTAATGAGTAGGTAACTGGCCTTTTAATGTAGGATGCGAGTGTCAATGACAACCCTCTTGAAGATGTTTATGTAGAAGAAGAAGGAGAGAGGGCAATTAAATCACTCACTGAGAAGCCTGGCATGACTCATACTCTAAGTTCTGTCCTGGTAATCAGGGTTGGAGGACTTAGCTTCCCATCCCTTGCTGTCTCTAGTATTCCTGACAGCATTTGCATAGGACAAGCCTTCCAGTCTTCAATGTTCTTGAACCAGCGTATTCTAGGTATTCCACTTCTTCCCTCAATACTCCCCTCTAACAATCTCCTATGTATGTTGTCATATCTGATCATATGATCGAAAAATCTTAACTTTTATCTTTTTATGATGTTCACTAGTTGTCTTTTTTTCATGCACTCTTGCAGCACATTCTCATTCATCATCCTGGTGATCTATGGTACTCTTTAACATTCTTCTGCAAGTCCACATTTCAAAAGCTTCTGTGTGTCTAATCACAAAGGGTGTTAGTGTCCATGTGTCTGAGCTACATAGTAAAGTTGACCAAACGTAGCATCTTAGGATTCTTTCTAACTGGCATATTTATCTTTCTGTTGGTTACTTGTTAACTTGCAGAATTTCTCTCTTGCTATAGCTATTCTTCTTATTTCCTTTTCACTTCTGCCATCTTCTGTTATAATTTAACCGAGGTATACAAAATGATCCACTTGTTCAATCGCTACACCATCGATGGTTAGTCTGAACTCTGCTGACTGTGATGTTTTGCTGGAGAACTTGGTTTTTGTTTTCTTTGCATTCATTTTTATCCCCCATTGTTTACCAATTTTGTTATGTTGTCAACAACCCTCTAGAGCTTTTCTGCCGTTTCCACTATGAGAGCAGTGTTGTCAGCATATCTGAGGTTTTCACATTCACACCTCCGATTACAATCCCTTTCATATGGATGATCTGTCTGAATATGAGTTCTGTGTAGATGTTAAACAGAATCGGTGACAAGACACATCCTTATCGCACACCTCTTCTTATCCATATGGCTTTAGTCTTGTTGCATTTCATTCTCACTTAAGCTTTCTGTCCCCGGTAGAAATTGCATATGAATTTCGCATCTTCTGCATCCATTCCTATCTTGATCAGGCTCTAAATCATTTTCCTATGGTTCACTAAGTTGAATGCTTTTTCGTAATCTACAAAGCATGCATAGATGTTCTTGTCTTTACTTAGCTATTGTTCAGAGATGGTCCTCAGGTTAAAAGAGCCTTCTCTTATGTCCTTCGCTGTATCAAATCCACTTTGCACTTCACTTATTTCAGCCTCTAGTTTCCTTCTAGCTCTTGTTAGAACAATTTTCAATAGGAGTTTGAGGATGTGATTCCTGAAACTCAAAGTTCTGTACTCTGTGCATTAGATGGTGCTTGGATTCTTTAGAATTCTAAGGAAACTTGAGTCATTCATATCACCTGGTATTTTTCCATTTTTATAGATTTTGTTGCACAGTTTTGTGAGCCTTCTCAGATTTGTATCATCCAAGGCTTTTAACAGCTCAGATACTCTTCCATCTTCTTCTGGTACTTTGTCATTTTTCAGGTCTTTGATCCCTTTTTCTATCTTTGATGTTGTGAATTCATACCCTTTTTCACTTGCATCAATATCAAAGTCTTCTTCTCGGTCATTGTTATAAAGCTCTGACATATTCTTGTCATCTTCTTTTGATTTCTTCCTCTTCAAAAAGCATCTTTCCATTCTTATCTTTGATACATTCACTGTTCTGACCAATCTTGTTCCATTAAGTAACTTCTCCTATTCTGTCATGCATTTTTTTTACACCAATACTCTTGTTCTAGTTGTTCAATTTCTTAACATCTGTTGTCCCACAATTTTTCTTTCTCTTCTTTGCATCGTTGGGTGATGATGCTGTTTAGGATGGTATATCAGTCCCCATCTTTTGATTCCTTCCTCTCCTTCATCAGCTCAAGTATCTCTTCTGTCATTCATGGTCTTTTCACTTTCTATTTCATCTTTGGTATTGCAGTCTTTACTGCTTCATTGAGTGCATTCTTCATGTTGTTCCATAAACCCGGCACAAAGCGGCGCACAGCACAGTAAAAGTATCATTGCTAGTTTCCGACTGATGCAGTTGTCATTTTCTTGTCCAGCATCCATGTTGTTTAAACTAGAGCGACCGGGATTTCACTCCTACCTAAAACGACCATGGGTGCTCAAAATGTCTGCCGGTTTTTAAACTCTATATTCTGTCAAGATAAACACCCAACTGAGATATTAATGTATTGCATATGTCAGTATGTCTGTTAGGAAACGATTGACACCAAAATTAACATTTTACCAACTATAATATACCAACTATAATATAATATATTTAAACAATTTAAACTTCAGCAATATGGTCGAACTTGAATAGCAAAATTGAAAAAGTGAAAATATTTCCTGAAAAACAAAATGGAAAACATATTACTAATCTAACAAACGTAACAAGGCCTATAAAACGTGAAATGTACAGAAAAAAGAACTGAAAATAATCACTGAAACAGTCCCAAACAACAACCAGAACTTAAAAACTACTAGAATGACCATGGGTGGTCAAAATGAACGGCACAGTTTTTAAACTATTCTGTCAAGATAAATACCAAATTGAGATATTAATGCATCGTATATGTTAGTATGTCTGTTAAGAAATTACTGACACCAAAATTAACATTTTAACAACTTTAATACTATTTTTCAAACAATTTAAAATTGCCGCTGTCCAACGCCTGGAAATACTGCAACGCCTTGGTGGTGGTCATGGTACATCTGAAACAGCATCTGTGACCAGACATGTTGACAATAATCAAAAATCAAGTTTAGACTGTTACTCTGCACTGGAGAATGCTAGTGTATTTCTACGACAGCAATGAACTTCGCGAAGGAAATGATGCAACCAACACATGTCATAAATAGTGACATGACGCACACGCTGACGTACAAATTACTAGCGGTCATTTTGACCACTCATTGTTGTTTTAGGTAGATCTTATAACTTTTTTTTGTGCAACTGATCTAAAACTCGTTTCAATGCAAATATATGCAATTTTAGGAGCATTCAGGGAGCGGCAGGTCTGTATTTTTTTCCACCAATTTATTAAACTTGAAAATCCAAAATGGTCAAAATGACCACCTTGGTCATTCTAGTGTTAAATCGCAAATGTCATGGGCATGTTGATTATTATTGTGTCTTCTGCCTTCTTCACCGATCCAGTCTTCATGTACTTGAGGGTAGATGTCCCTCTTGTCACAAGCTCTGGAGAGCTGGCCCCTCACTTAGTTTAGCACCAAAGCTGAGCAGCAGTCCCAGGGTGTGGCTGCTGGCTTGCACAGTCAGCTTCTTGGAGCCATAAGTGAAAGTTGGGAGAATCTTTAAGGAGCAGTGATCCTACCCACACCCAATTTGACTTAGGTGTGCGGCTGGTAGGTTTATCAAAGGTGCTACCACTAAAGACACCCCCAAATATCCTGATATATTAATAATATATCAATATATACTATATATTATCAATGTATATTAATATTGAGTTCATAAAGGAAGGGTGGAGGGACAGAGACAGAGGAAGAGAGGGCAGTGTTACACTCACAGTGTTATGCCCAGCCAAACCTGGGGGGCATGGGAGTAGCCTCTAACACTAACCTTTCAACATGGACCAAAATCACAAAACCAAGTCGGTGAGGTTGGGGAGTTGGATGCTGCTGCTCACTGTCAACATCTCTACCGTAATCGCTCTCTTTCTTTCACTCTCTTGCTAGTATCTCTGCATGCTGGGAGTTGGGCCTGTGAAGGTGTGTGTTTGGTGAGAGTGAGTTGCTCATTTAAAAGCTGTTTTTCTGCATTTTTTTTCTTTGTGTTTTCTTTCCATGTTTCACTGTATGGTGGTTTTCATTTAGTTTTTAGTTGGATTGTGTGTGTGTGTGTGGGGGGGGGGTCATTTGCTGCTGGTTAGAACAGGGTATTGGTGTAGATGGCGCATGGAGAGACGCCGTCCCTCTCTCCATCATGGAGTGAGGGTTTTACTGGACCCAGCAGTGACAGTGGAGGAGCTGCCTCTCTACGTGGGAGAACAAGTTGGCCATTAGAGCCTGGCCTATGCCTCCGGAATGAACAATGGACAATTTGTCACTCAGATGATCGAGAGTGGGACTGTAATCAATTATTTCTCCAGGTTACCCCATTTGTTGTCCCTTCACTTAAGGTGACTATCTCTGGTGTTCCCCCGTTTGTTCCAAATGAAGCACTGTAGAGAGAACTGCAGCACTTCAGTAAAATAGTGGGGTCTTTTAAAACTGTTGGGTTAGGCTGTGAAAATGAGACACTGTCATGTCCAGTCTCTTCGTAGACAGGTATTTATGATTCTTAACTGTCCCACGTATTCCAAGTTTCTTTCTGAGTTAAATATGAAGAAGGGTCCTAAATGGATTATGCAAATTCAGGAAACATGAGTGCTTTGAATGTGGGCATGTCATGCACAAGCGGTCCGCTTGTCTGCACAGACAGAAAGCAGCAGAGGAAGAGGAGATCAGTGTTCTGCTGGTGGAGCCTGAGTCGGGAGATGGGGCAAGTGGCCAAAAGTTAATGCAACTGTTGAGAAGCAGCCTGAGAAACCTTGGGCTGACGTAAAAAACACAGTGGCAAAAGTTTCTGTAGTGTCAAGTGAGGACACAATAGACAGCGGGGCAGTGTCTGTGATTGAACCCAGGCAGAGTGAATGGGTTAGCAGGGAGAGAGCGGAAGGTGTGCCGCTTGTTAGTGAGAACCAGGCACACAAAGATAGTGAGGAACTTGACTATGCTACAGACTCAGATAGTGTGTCAGTGGTAGACTCTTTTTCTCAAAATGGCAATGTATATTCTTTAGATGAAATAACCAGCAAATAATATGATGAGTGTGCAATACAGAGTGTTTCTCTCTTCTGTCTGTTTTTCTATCTGTTTCACTGTTTCGGCTTTTTCATTCCTCCATGCAGGGTTTGAGGGTTGGGACTTTGAATATTAATGGCGAGACAGATTTGGTTTCTGAACTTTTACAGCAGAAAAAATAGATGTAATATTTCCACTTTGAAGCTCAAAACTTGGACCCAGTGACAGCAGTATAGTGCTCACCCGATGAAGTCGAGCTACAGGTGACAGAGGCTGATGTGAGTAAAACTTTTAAAAGGGTTCAGTCTTGTAAAGCTGCTGGTCCAGGCGGCATCCCTTCCCATGTCCTCTAGGCATGTTACACTCAGCTATCTCAAGTTTTTGCTGACATTTTTAAGCTGCCCCTGTCATTGTGTGTGGTTCTACTGCATTTTAAGAAAACCACCATTCTGCCTGTACCTAAGAAAACACCTGTCCTTTGCCTTAATGATTACTGACCTGTTGCTTTGACCTCTGTTATTATGAAGTGCCTGCAAAGACTGATTATAACATATATAAAACGTAACATTCCTGCTACCCTTGACCCATTACAGTTTGCCTACTGTTACAATACAGCTGTAGATGACGCTATCTCATTTGCTCTACATACTGCTTTAGTACAACTTGAAAAGAAAAATGCCTAGGTCATAATGTTCTTTATTGACTACAGCTTTGCTTTTAATACAATCGTACCATCCAAACGGGTGCTGAAACTCAGAGGTCTTGGTCTGGGCAACTCTATCTGTAATTGGCTAGCTGATTTCCTGACAGGCAGGCTTCAGACTGTAAGAATAGGTAAAATATACTCGTCCACATTACTTCTTAGGACTGGCACACCTCAGGGCTGTTGTCTCAGTCCCCTATTGTACAGTCTGTTTATACATGACTGTGTTGCCAAATATGAAATCAACAGCATCATTAAATTTGCAGATGACACCACAGTGATTAGACTAATATGTGACAGTGATAACAGGGGCCTATAAGACAGAAGTGGAAGATTTAACACTAAGGTGCCATGATAACAACCTCTCTCTAAATGTCAATAAAGCAAAAGAAATCATTGTTGACTTTAGAAAGATCAGAGAAAATCACATTCCTATTTCCATCAATGGGTCATTGTTGAAATTGTGGGCAGTTTTAGATTTCTCAGTTTACACATCACAGACACCATCACATGGTCTCGCAACACCACTTGCATCCTCAAAAAGACACAGCAGAGACTATTTTTTGAGGCATCTCAAGAGTTTTGGTATGAGTACCAAAACTCTTATGAACTGCTACTGCAGCACCAACAAAGTATCTTGACACGCTGTAGCAGAGTGTGGTTTGGCAACCTGACTGCTCAGGATGACAGACTGCTTCAAAGGACTGTAAAGACAGCAGCCAAAATCATTGGCATGGAACTACCACAACTTCATAGTATTTACATCACTCGCTGAAAAAGGAAAGTGAGTTGAAGCGTCTGACCATCGGAGTAGCTCAAAAAACAAAAATAAATGAATGATAACTAGTTCATTTTTTGGGACTGTGAACTTAGTTCAAAGTTCAAAATTGTGAACTGTGAATGTGAACTAGTCCATTTTAATCTGTGTGAATTGAACTTTGAACTAGCTCTTGTGAAGCGTAAACTTGCACAACACTGCACACACACACACACACACACACACACACACACACACACACACACACACACACACAAAGCAACATCAACATAAAATACAATTTTACACCCAACAAAAAACTATACCCAATAAAGATCCATCCATTAGCTGAACCGCTTATCCTACTCTCAGGGTCGCGGGGATGCTGGAGCCTATCCCAGCAGTCATTGGGCGGCAGTCGGGGAGACACCCTGGACAGGCTGCCAGGCCATCACAGGGCCAACACACACACACACACACACACACACACACACACACACACACACACACAGAGACAATTTAGCACGGCCGATTCACCTGACCTACACGTCTTTGGACTGTGGGAGGAAACCGGAGCACCCGGAAGAAACCCACGCAGACACGGGGAGAACATGCATTGTTTCTTTTTGCTGTCTCGGCCTCTGCAGCCTCTGCGTTATCGTCGTCATTAGACCTTTTATCTCCCCTACCTTTTCCGAAGAAACTCTCAAGCGACGTTTGTTTTTCTTTTTTTTTTTTTAACCGGCAGCTAACTAGCTAATGGTAGCGAGTTGACGTCTTCTTTTTCGTCTATTTTATTGGCGAATTGCAACCAGGTGGAGCATTATCGCCACCTACTGTTACATTAAAGAGTCCTTAATTTATATCCTTCCCATCAGTGCAGCATCCTTGAGAAAGGTGACGACTGAGTGCGAGTTGACTGAGTGCGTCTCTGAGTTATGAAGTTAGTTACCATTGGTCTGCCGAATGCCACGTGAATGAGTGACATCATTTTGGAGACTTCAAGTAATCGTTTCAAATTAAAAGCCCTCTAGTCGGGCTTTTATTTGAATATTGTTACTTTTCCCCTTATTTACCAACAATATTGTATATCATACTGTTGATGGACTGGCGGCCCGTCCAGGGTGTCTCCCCACCTGCCACCCAATGGCTGCTGGGATAAGCTCCAGCATCCCTGTGACCCTGAGAGCAGGATAAGCGGTTTGGATAATGGATGGATGGATATTGGATGGATGGATATTGTTTCCTTGCGGCCCGATGCTGGTCCGTGGCCCGGTGGTTGGGGACCCCTGGTCTAGATAATTGAGAGTTTTCATTGACTGATATTCACTGGATGAGCTAGCAAAAAAAGGAAGCCTTCTGATTGGGTGGGTCCAGGCCCACCTAGGCCCACCCCCAGCTACATGGCAGGTGTGAAGCTGAGCCACTTCATGAAAACATCTGTTGGATGGCTTTTAGAGACAACAGGTATCGGATTTTTTAGATTGCTGTGAAATTTGGAGGAGGATGTCTGCATCTTTGCCAGCATCTTTCAAAGCGTTTGTTGAAGTTCATAGTCTGTCTGACCAGTGGGATGATGAATGTCAGTATATTTTCCCATCTATCATTGTTTGTCCCACTTTTGGGGAGTGGCAGGAGGAAAGGGGACATCTTTTGTCTTTTGACAACCCAAAGTTGGACAAGTTTGACACTGTTGGGGAGAAAGATTACATCTGTGTTAAGTTGTCACATTTGTGCTCTCTGGAAGGAATAAGGATTTATTTTTATACATCCACTCATTAATGAGTTTATTTACTTTATTTACACCCATTCATCAATGACTGGATATAAAGAAAGATATAATTTCAAATTCAAATGCTCTCTATCCATCCATCCATCCTTCAGTCTCTTTCACCAGTGACCTGCTGCTAGTTCCTAGGCCCTCCTGGGCGGGCGCACCACTACAAAGTAGCCATGTGCTAACACATAGACTCACACTTGGAGCGGGGACAAGAGGGGACAAGAGGGGACATTCTGAATTTACTCCAAAGTGGAGGAGATGGGAAAGTGGGGGCCACTCAGTCAGCTCACGGGAATGACACATCTGATGCCCTATTCCTACTAGGTGAATTATGGGGAGCCAAAGGGAAATGCTGCACTCTCAGCTTAGGCTTATTTTTGATCTTGAGATATGTTGAACCATGTGCAACAGCAGATCATCTTTACATCTGAGCTGTGCGTTAAATAAAACAAATACTGACAGACGAGTGTGATTAATGGAGGTTGGAGAGGTGAAAACAAGAAGTATATTTTCAGTTGGAATGCTGGGCTGTGCTCTCTAACCAGGGCCTCGGTGCCTCCTCGGAGGGCTCCAGGATCCAGGTGTGAGTGTAATTCTCCCTCTCTTCTCCCTCTTTATAAAGAAATACTCATAATGCAGAAAGGAGGTGAGACGGCGGGCTGTGGGGATTTACACACTGCAATTTGTGTTTATGGGCCTCGGCTCTGTTTGAGTGCTTGCAAGACTGAGTTGGGCACTTTCACAGCGGACATGAAATAAACTCATTACAGCCCTTGTGAGCGCTGGCAATCGGCCCCGCAATGCAGTGCCATGCAGGGCTGTCTAGCAAATGCCATGAATGATATTTGCATCAGTCTCTACTCCCATCCCGCATGCCTCTTTGCCTCTTTCACCCTGCTTTCCTCAGTTCAGCAGGCATGGGTGAACGGATTGTCTTTTTACTCCGTGTTTCTCATACGGGGCACTGGCTTGGCATGTGAGGTGAACATGGAGGCTTGGTGTGAGACTGAGAGGCAGCGTGACAGACAGGCAGGCAGGCAGGCAGGCAGTGGGTAGGAGGATCACAGCTCTCATAAGCGGGGCGCTGACAGGGTGACACACGTGGCAGTTGGAAAACAAATTCCTGAGGCACACTAGCAGTGACATCTCACCTCACTCCAGCACATATACAGGCAAGTGCATAAATGTGTGCACACAAATAATCGCAGGCACACACACACACACACACACGATACCACGTCTCCCTATACTTGTGGGGACCCCTCACTGACTACATTCATTCCCTAGCCCTTAACCCTAACCATAACCATCATAACTACATGCCTAATCTTATCCCTTACCCTAACCTTGAACTCATCCTAATTCTAACCTTAACCCTAACCTTAACCATCATAACTGAATGCCTAACCTTATCCCTTACCCTAACCTTGACCTCATCCTAACTCTAACCTTAACCCTAACCTTAACCATCATAACTACATGCCTAACCTTATCCCTTACCCTAACCTTGACCTCATCCTAACTCTAACCTTAACCCTAACCTTAACCATCATAACTACATGCCTAACCTTATCCCTTACCCTAACCTTGAACTCATCCTAATTCTAACCTTAACCCCAACATTAACCATCATATCTACATGCCTAACCTTATCCCTTACCCTAACCTTGACCTCATCCTAATTCTAACCTTAACCCTAAACCCAACTCCTAACCCTGAAATACACCCTATTCCTCATGGTGACCCATAAAATGTCCCCACAAGGTAGGTGGTTCAGGTTTTTCTGAAAAACCTGACCCACACGCACACACACTGAGGAAATCCCCCCCCCCATGTCACCTACGCATGATCTCCAAGGCACACACACATTTTAATGTGCATGTGTACATGTACATATAGAATCACATGCACAGACACACAATCCCATTAGAGATGCACCGCTCGATCGGCCATGACCGCTGACTGGCCGGTCAGTCTCACATACGTCCAATTCTGTGGTTCACCTCGCGCACACAGCGGCACAGACAATAACGTCACACACACACACACACACACACACGCGGGCAAAAATATGTCGAAAACCGTCATTTACTTGGGGAAAGTAAAACAAGTTAGATAAAGTGGGATGTACTTCAATTCATTTCCAGTTGGATTTTACTTGTACAGAAAAACAACTTCCGTCCAATAACCTGGAGCACGATTTCTATTTTGACATTTGTTTGAGTGAGCGTGAGAGGAGTACCTGTAACCTGGTGCAGCTTTGGAGAAAATGTAAAAGTTACTTAATAGTCAACGTTTTACTATCAACATACAATTGGAATTTCCATTAAAAAAAAGTTACAGAAATGTTTGTGTATGCTGTCAATTACAGAAAAAAATCAAAAATCTGAATCAGCCAAGAAAATTGCACTCGGTGCATACCTAAATCATTTCCCCCTAAATGTTGCAACAAGCTGATGCGCACACACACACATTCATACCCAGGGGCAATTTAGTTGGGCCGATTCACCTGACCTACATGTATTTGGACTGTGGGAGGAAACCCACGCAGACACGGGGAGAACATGCAAATTCCACACAGAGGACAACCCACCAAGGTTGGACTACCCCGGGGCTCGAACCCAGGACCTTCTCGCTGTGAGGCGACCACACTAACCACTGCGCCACCATGCCACCCACACAAATTTAAATGCGACCTAAACCAATACCAGACATGAACATGTGCACACAAAAGCACACACAACGCACGGACAGAGCCGACAGAACATGAATATTTCACTCAAGAGCATGAGCGAGTAGAATATTAGTGGAATATTACTCCACAGGAATGTACAGCCTAAGGAATTAGACACTGAATATTCTACCACTACGATGAATGGTCTAGACCCCTGAACCCCAATAAGCGGCCCGCAGGCCAGGTTGGGCCTGCGAGAGCCAGGTCTCACCCATGCCGAACCATTGGTACTAACACACCTGCCATAACGTGAAATAAAGTGCACGCCGCTCTACTTTATTTATTTATTTATTTGATCCTCCCACGTGCTACGTCGCCCTGGTGAAACTCCTCACTGTCAGGTGAAAAGAAGCGGCTGGCGACTCCACATGTATCGGAGGAGGCGTGTGCCGGATCGGCAGAAGAGATGAAGCAGCGACCGGGACGGCTCAGAAGAGTGGGGTAATTGGCCAAGTACAATTGGGGAGAAAAAGGGGGGAGGAAGACAATGATTTTTTTGAAAATGTGTATTTAATAAATAACAATGACACATTAACAATAAATTGACAAAATTTCCTCCTCACTGCTGTGTGCAGCACTTCATTCAACAAGGAGGCGGGAGGAGGCAGGGTGGAGCTATGAGGTTTTGCCGACAGTTTGAGGATCTAATGGAGTTATGAGATTTTGTCACAAGCTCTTTTCAATACTTTTCATTGGTTAAATATTTGTAAAAGCAACAGACAGACATAAAGGGTGACCAATAGCATCGAGTTAAAAAAAGACTAAATATGGTGATACAAGGTTTCTGCCATTCAGCGACAATGTGGAAAGCCAAAAGTGCCATAATAAGCACCTCTATTTTCACCTAAAAAGCCGCCAAAAACGCTGCTTTTTGCGGCGTTTTCCCATAAGGCAACGAGCCCTTCCTTCTGTTTTGCATAGCCAGTAAGTTCAAGGTTTCAGTGAAGAGTAAAGTCACACCAAAGCCATGCATCATCTAAAGGTGCCTGCTGCTGTTAGGCTGTAGAGCTGTGTTGTCTGTATGAACTGTACAGCACTCAGGTTCACAGGATTATGTGACAGTAAAGGCACTGTCCCTGAATGCCATGCAGCATGCACAATCACATTAATGGCGGTCAAAATGACTGCAGGCAGCACGCTGGTGCACTGGTTAGCGCGGTCGCCTCACAGCAAGAAAGTCCTGGGTTCGAGCCCCATGGTAGTCCAACCTTGGGGGTCGTCCTCTGTGTGGAGTTTGCATGTTCTCCTCGTGTCTGCGTGGGTTTCCTCCGGGGGCTCCAGTTTCCTCCCACAGTCCAAAGACATGTAGGTCAGGTGAATCGGCCGTACTAAATTGCCCCTGGGTGTGTGTGTGTGTGTGTGTGTGTGTGTGTGTGTGTGTGTGTGTGTGTGTGTGTGTGTGTGTGTGTGTGTGTGTGTGTGTGTGTGTGTGTGTGTGTGTGTGTGTCGGCCTGTCCAGGGTGTCTCCCCGCCTGCTGCCCAATGACTGCTGGGATAGGCTCCAGCATCCTCGTGACCCTGAGAGCAGGATAAGCAGTCCGGATGATGGATGGATGGAAAACGACTGTAGTCTATGCTATAAACAATTACCAAGCAACACGTCACAGTTTCTACAACTATCAATTAGGTCCACTAGATGGCAGTCCATTATTTAAAAAAAAAAAAGTTCGGATAGTCCAAAACCGAATCCAAACGATAGCCCTTTGTCATTTATAAAAATAAAAAAAAATCCAAAACTTTACGGTAGTGAGTCTGGCCCGTGGCGTGCTCTGTAGGCCCACTGCTTTCTCCTTCTTATGAATAACCTAAAGGATTAATTCATGTATGTGAATCTTTGATTAGCTTTATTTTTTTTCAAAACATTTTTTTTTCCATTTACAACAAAGAGGTATGATAACAACTGTCATACAGAAACAATAAAACAGCTAAAAGCAACTTTGTACAAGCCACACGAGTCCAAAGTCCATTCACTGTGAGGTCTTTTATAGTTGAAACAAAATGTACCGCTTTTAAAATAGTAAAAGTCTTTGTAGTTTTTGTTTTTCTTCACATGTTGGATTTAAGTGTCACACTGTTTGAAAGCAGCGTTTGGAGACAGACCGTTACAATTTGTGGATGTGGGATTTATCAAGAATTATCGGACGCTTATTTATATAACGATATTACACACAAAATATAATATCCAATCAAATGCATTAATCTTTACATTAGTACCCATTTTTCTAGTCATAAAGTTTTGAATGCAGGTCATTTTAAAAGGCGGTAAGAAGGTTACATTCCCCGGCCAATCAATATTTAATCCTCTGAATCCCAAAAACAACAATTCACAATCGTCCCATGATGAATAAAAACAACTGGCTAGCTAGTGCCACAGTCCCCATCGCTTGAAGTGACACACAACCCACAGAGTTATATTTACACTACAATCATCATCATCATCATCATCATCATCATCATCATCAGTTCCGTAACCTATGGAGGTCGGAGGAGCACAGCTGATGCCTCAACAGGCAGTCATCATTGTGTTTCAGTAGGGGGAGTACCTGGTGGTCCCTATCTCCTCTCCAGGTGTAACACTACAATGGTACAATGCAAATCAATAGTTAATCCTCTGTACAAGTCATACAGACAACACAGATCTACAGCCTGACAATGGCAGGCACCTTCATGGATGCATTGCTTTGGTCTGGCTTCACGCTTCACTGATCACTTACAGAAACTCTGACCTTACTGGCTATGCAAAAAAAGAAGGAAGAGCTCATTGCCCTACGGAAAAATGCCAGAAAAGGTGGCATTTTTCACTTTTTTATGGTGTAAAAAATGGTGTTTTAATGTAAACTGCGTGAAAATAGAGGCATGTATTATGGCACTTTTGGCTTTACACACACACACACACACACACATACACACAGGGAGAAACACACTCATACACACTTACCCACATGGATGTAAACACCCGACTGTGAACGCCACAGGCGAGCAGATGCGACACTATCGTTGAACTTTCTTGTAATTTCTAGTTGTTAAGAGTGACGAATGAAAACATTCGCAACACACTGGCTTCACATTTTTTAATTTATATGGTGATAATGCTCAGTGTCACAAATTCACACACACACACACACACACACACACACACACACACACACACACACACACACACACACACACACACACACACACACACACGATTCAATACTGACCGAAGGCCTCCTCGCTCAATAACCCCACGTCTCATATCAGCTCCTCCACTCCGCAAACACAATATCACTCCACGTCAAGCCGCCTCGGTTCAATAGCATTCAACCGCACACAGATTAGCATCTCCTGCGCTCACCTCCACACAGGTGATGATGAAGCCTGCCCAAAAAATAGGGAACAGAAAGAGCCAACGACCAAGACACCCGGGGCCTTTCGTGCTGGGTACGACGGGCACACGTGTTTACAGGGTAGGTTAAAAACCCAAGTGAAAGGCACAGCGTCGGAGAACACACGTTAATAAGAGAGCACACAAAAGGAAAATCAAGCACCAACACCGCAGTGCAAATTGCAGAGGCAATATTGACACAGCAATGCAAACAGGTACATTACTCACAGGCTACACTCCAGTTAGGCTTCAGTCAGGCAGCAAGACTAGCAGGAGGGGGGGAAAAATGCTTTGACAACACTGCCCCCATCTGGCGCTGTGCGTAATGACAAGTCGACACATTTTTTCCATTCCTGGGTATTTTGCGTCACCTGAATATCAAAGCGTTCTGCTCAAAGAATATGGAAACCCTTTCATACCGGTTATTCTCATGATATATCCAATTTCCTTAAAGGTCTGAAGGGAAAGATGACTTCTGATTACGGCTGTCTCAGAAAGATGGCGATATCCATAATGCTCTCACCTGAGCACATTAAAAATGAACATCTGGAATACATTATTAAAGAGTCCTGGATAAAGTGTGTGCATAGTAAACCTAAATTACAAAAAAAAAAAAAAACGGCCTCTCAGGGAAGGAGGCACAAAATCGGGGAGATTAATTGGATTTTAAATCCTGCTACAGTGAGAAGGGGGTCACTTTTGACGTTCAGCCTTTGAACACAGCCTCTTCCTTTCCTACCCTTACCCCGGGGAGTTATCCTGGACCGGGAGCCTTTGTGCTCGGAGAGATATATTACGAGGAGATGGCCACTATGGGAGACAGGGTTCTTTGATTTCCTTATTTTCGGCGACGTCATAAATCAAGGTGGGCTTCACTGCCTCTCACTCTTTCCCTTTCTATTCCCCCCTCCCACTTCCTCTCACTCGCACGTTCCCGTTCTCTGTCTTTGCTCGGTGTTTTACACCTCCCCTCATCTTGTTCTAGGCACAGATGGGCATTTTATCAGGGCTAGGGAAGCTGGTCTCATATCCTGTCAATAACCTGTTAATGGGCTCCGGCAGCCAGATAATAGGCCAAGTTGCTGAAAAGCTGGGAGATAAGGCCAACCTCTGGTTCACAGGACCCGAGGACAGGCGACTGGTGATGAGCAGGTGGGTGGAAACGGACAGAGGAAAACGAGGGATTGCAGACAGCCGGCAGGAGGGTCGTGGGGTTGGATTTGATTTGAGTGCTGCTAAATCCAATTGATGGGAGTTTAAGGTGGCGCACACGTGCTACGCATACAATTACAGACGAGCCGGGCGGGGTTGATGAGAAAGCGAAATTCTGTTATCATATGGTGGCAAAAGTGGTTTCGGTTTTAATCCCTGCAATGAGAAAGGGGCTTTTCTCTCTGCTCCACACAATAATCAGGGGCATGTCAGGGAGGCCGAGGCCCCAGGTGAATTTTTTTTTTAGCTCCTCCACAGGTTCAAATCCCTCACCTATTTGCGGTCTTTTTTCATGAGCCATGAAAACTCCCATTTACTGGAAGGGTCCACATGTTTGTCTGTCTGGCTGACAGCACAGTGCACTCCTCCTGAGAGCGGTCTGACCTCACCCCCACCACGTCACTGCGGCACACCCCGGAGTTAAGCGGCTCCCTCCGCCAGCTGACAGGGTGCTTCCTCAGCAAACCAGGAGCGTCGATGCTTTCCAAGCACAGATCAACGTCCGTTCATCCCATTCTTCCCAGACCACTAGGCACAAGAACACCCACACACGCGGCTGCGGGCTGCTCTCCCAGTCCAGAACTGCCATCTCGGCATATTACCCATATCAATTTTTAAGCAATCCCGCCGGGCAGCGTTTTTAGGACTTGTTGAAATAATCATGAGGTGCTTGGTGGGTAATGCACTCTTTCAATGGACACACTGTGAGAAAGAGAAAGAGACAGCAAGGTGGGGGCGGGAGGGGGGAGGGCAGTAGCGAGCCGGCAGAAACTGGTCATTATGTATGCATTGCGGCGAAAGCAATCTTTGTCGAGCCTGTCCTCGATTGTTTTTAAAAGGATACTTCACTGGACGCAATCAAATTAGCAAGAACATCACTGATACGGGGTAATAACCCTATATTGAATTTCTGCACACACTTCTCCCCTCTCTCGATTGCTGTGAAGAGAAAAGGAGGACAGGAAGAGGGCATTCACAGCTAGCAGCCCTTTAAGCAGTTACACCAGCGATGCCGTTTTCACGCTCACTGTTTTTCATGCGCCGGGGCCCGGCCATAACGCCTGTCTGCCGATTGACACACTAGATACTACCTGGCCAATTATGCTAATTAATATGAATTACCTCACTGCTCCCACCAGTGAGAGTGAAATCATGTCAGCTTGACATTTCTGTACTAGCGTGAATGCGATGTTACCTTTATAATATAGGTGTTAAGAGCTGAGCTCGGTGAGCTCCTGTTAGACTGTTGGCAGTGCTAACTGGATGGAGAACATGACAACAGTAAGTAATTAGCTAGGCAGCCTCCCGTTAGCTTTGCCGCTAACTGACACTGCTGTGTCTCAGCTGGAACACGCACAACAATGATGCCGCTGCTCTGTACAGCTGCTATCGGTCAACCATTACTCTACATTTACTGACTTTTCTTCTTCATTTTTTTTTTTACTCCCCCCCTCCCCTTCTTCTCCTCCTCCTCCTCCTCCTCCTCCTCAATTGTATCCGGCCAATTGCCCCACTCTTCCGAGCCATCCTGGTCGCTGCTCCACCCCACTCTGCCAATCCGGGGAGGGCTGCAGACTACCACATGCCTCCTCCGATACATGTGGAGTCGCCAGCCGCTTCTTTTCACCTGACAGTGAGGAGTTTCACCAGGAGGACATAGCGCGTGGGAGGATCATGCTATTCCCCCCAGTTCCCCCTCCCCAAACAGGCGCCCCAACCGACCAGAGGAGACGCTAGTGCAGCGGCCAGGACACATACCCACATCCGGCTTCTTACCCGCAGACACTGCCAATTGTGTCTGTAAGGATGCCCGACCAAGCCAGAGGTAACACGGGGATTCGAACCAGCGATCCCCGTGTCGGTAGGCAATGGAATAGACCGCTACACTACCCGGACGCCCCATTTATTGACATTTTAATTCACATTCCTGTCCGGAGCGCAAGCACACGAGTAAAATCTGTTCAAATTGTCTTACCAACATTTGAGGTGAAAATAGGGTTCAAGGTTCACAGCCAACACTTACGACACCTGCTCATCAGACATGGCACCATTTTGATAGAACGAATAAATAAGTATATGAATAATTATATTCATATACTATGTTAGGAAAGTTATGCTATTCGGTGTCATTACAACTGAGACAGAATCCTTCATCAGAAGACGAAAATGAGATATCGCACAACAGTTTCATTTCTACAGCAATCAGGCATAAGTCAACATCTGGTTAAGCTATTATTATGGCTGGTGTATCATCTTTCGATGGTAGCATATTGGGATGAAATTCAAATATTGTCACATCGTGATACACAATTTTGTTGTCTAAATTAATTGTAATGAAAATCCATTACCTAATATTGAATAGAAAATGAGGGCTGATATATTTGAGGGAGTATTATTTTCAAAATAGCTTCAGTTTGATATTATACCTTACACTTCCAGACAGTTCCATGTGATGACTTCAGATTCTTAAATATGGTATTTCTGCTTCTGTAAGAAGATATTATGATATATATATTGATATCATGTTAAATACTCAATGATTGTTTTTTTTTTGTTTTTTTAGATACTTTATTGATCCCCGTGGGGAAATTTTGATTATTGTGATAATATATTGTGATATGTGATATTGTGATAAATTATTGTGAGGAACAAAAAAGCAACACATTAGAGAAAAGCTCTTTCGTAAATGCCCCGACACAACTGTGCTTATGAATATGAGCAGCATCCGGCTGTTGTTTCACCAGGAATTATCAATCATCCCAAATTAGGATGGGGCTGGGAGCTGGAGAGGCGATGTTCCTGCAGTGGGACGACAGCACTTGCACTTGTACTCTCCTTGGATTTTGCTCCACAAATAGGGTTCCGTGGATCAGTAGTATGAGGCCGGAACCCCGGAGTGTAATCTTGTCTGAAGATACGGGAATTTGCTAGTGTTACAGAGGAGTGACACTGCCGAAGACAAGGAAGATTAGAGACGCTAATCCCGACACGGGAGCTGAAGACAAGAGGCCCAAAGGACCCTTGGATCATGTCAACACATACATATTTTCCATGCATACGGAAACACATGTAAACAAACATGTTTTCACACACACAGATGCACACAAACAGACACAAAGACACACACACACACACACACAAACAGACATAAAGACACACACACACAGACACAAAGACACAGACACATGCGCACACACACAAACAGACGCAGACACAGACACACACACGAACACGCACAAACAAACACACACACACACACACACAGACACACACACACAAAGACATAAAGACACACACACAAACAGACACAAAGACACACACACACATAGACACACACACACACAAACAAACACAGACACACACACAAACAGACACATTTTCACAAACACAGACAGAGACATATAAACAGACACACACACACACACACACACACACACACACACACACACACACACACACACACACAGGGGCATCCACTTACCAGCACCATAACTACTGTGCATGCACAGTGTATCTTTTCCATCCGTGTGGACAACACAAGCACAACATTACAAATCAATGACGACCAAGCTGACCTTCAGCTCATTTCCAGAACAACGGCTCTCTTGCTAGGTAGAGAAGGGGTGTGTGTCATGCTCAGTCAAGAATATGAATAAATACAAGATACCGTGTTAAAGAAATATTTTTAAAAAAAGATGTGCAAACTAGGCTGCCAATCCTGAAAAGAACAAAATAAACTAAAGTGAAAATCAGAATAACGTCTTGTAATTTTGGTATGCCATTGTGTTTCTGAATTGTCAGTTACACTGCCCAGCTGTTTTTACACAAATCAGAGTGTAACTATTAATCTACTACATTTTTGCTGCACAAAGCATAAGGTGAGTGCTTTGTAGCCCAACACAATACTACCTGCCCAAGTAGTAGCAGCCAACAAGGCTCCAACTAATTCAATTTGTGCTCCAGTTAGCAGAGAGAATGTGGATCATTGTGCGAGCCACAATAGGCCATTACCAGTGAGTTAAAGAGCTCCATCACTGCTAGACAGCTCCTCCTCCCTCCTAGTGAGATGAGTGAGTTAGGCAGCAGATGCTACACAGCCAGTAATGGGGCAGGCCAGAGGCCCATTAAAGCCGTTGGCAAATAGGATCCTAATGAACCCGTGAAAATACTTAAGTCTACTGAGTCCAGATTGAAACACGTTACTGATGCCCCATAGGGGAGATTTCAATTCAGGCCAAAAAGTTGAAAAAAAAGCTTTTTGGAAGATGTCAATGCTTTCTCATCTCGTGGCATCATATAGCGACGCTTTGCCAAGGCATCAACATATGGCATGAAACATACCCTACGGTGTCTATGTGGTGACATAGCAGGAGATTCATAGACTCCAATATTGTCAATATATGACACTATGGGATGAGAATGGGCTCAAATTATAGCAGTTTGTGTATTGAAAATTATAGGACTGTTTATTTTGGGGTTTTTTTATCAATAATCTGAGTTCTAAGTGGTTTAGCAAACTTTTTATGGGGGGGGGGGCACTTAAGGTATGAGGTGCCACAAGGTGGCATGAATGTTTCAGTCCAACCGCCAAGCTAACTAACAAGCTAACAAGCAAACAACTGAGAAGTTGTGAGCGGTTTTGGTAAGGGATTTGGGACTGATGATGATCATGTCAGATTATCCCAATTTAACTAGGGGAAGTTGGCTTGCATCCACGATTTAATTTAAGTGAGGCAGTTGTTCAGACTGGAGCAAGTTGTAATGGTGATGGAGTTAGTGGAAATGTAGGGCTGGACATCATTGGCAGAACAGTGGAAGTGGAGACCATGACAATGTATGATGTTACCATGGGGGGGGGGGGGGCATGTAAAGGATGAACAAGAGAAGACCAAGCACCAAACCCTGGGGGACGCCTTGGGAAAGAGGAGCAGTGAAGTAGGTGCAGTCGTTGGCGCTGATGAACTGTTGTCTGTTTGTGAGATATGACATTAGCCAGGACTGGGCAGTAGTGGGGATGTCGAGGGAGGATTCAAGGCGGGAGAGAAGAATGGTGTGGTTGATGGTGTCAAAAGCTGCAGTGAGGTGGAGGAAGATAAGAATGCTGAGGTGGCCAGAATCTGAGGACAGGAGGAGGTCATTAGTGACTTTAAGGAAGGCTGTTTCTGTGCTGTGCTGTGAGCAGAAACCAAATTGAAATGGCTCGAACAAGTCATTGGAGATGAGGTGAGCTTTGAGTTGGGAGGAGACAACACATTCCAGTATTTTTGACAGAAAGGGGAGATTGGAGATAGGCCAGAAATTGCTCAGGATATCATGGAGGGTGGGGGAGACAGCAGACAGTTTAAGTATATGGAGGACTGAAAAAGAGCTGAAGGAAGAGTTAATCATTTCTGCGATGAGTGAGGAGATAGATGGGAGACAGTCCTTAACAAGATTGGATGGGATCCAGAACATAAGTGGGGCTTCTCATTCCTACTGAACAGCTCCATTGGTGACACAGGGGAGAACCTTGACAGGGGCTGAGTGCTAAAAAAAAAAAGGGGGGGGTGTCAGGTTGCTATAGATGGTGTCAATTTTAGTTTGGAAAAATGAAAAAAAAGAGTTACACATGTTAACTGTGAAAGAATTGTTGGAATTTACAATGTGTTTGAGAAGCTTGTTTATTGAGGAAAAAAGAGCCTTGGGGTTGGTGGAGCCAGAGTGTATGAGGTGTGAGTAGTAGGGGGACTGGGCTGTGATGAGAGCGTCTTTGTATTGTTGAAAATAATCTGTGTAGGCTTGGAGATGCACTGTTAAACCAGCTTTCTTGCAGCAAAGTCTTGCGAGCTGGCGTTTATGGGATTTTATTTGATGGAGTTCAGGAGTATACCAGGGAGATGAGTGTGTGAATCTGAATCCAAATCTGAATCAGAAACAGAATTAAAATCAGTTTTATTTGGCTAAGTGTGTGTAGGCCTACACATACAAGGAATTTGACTCTGGTTCCTCCATTGCTCTCCGTGCACTTACACAGAATAGACATACAGTTAAAACAAAGACAACAAGGTAAACATACTAAAACAGTTAACTACTATGTACAGATATAGATGTATAAAACGTACATATTATAAAGAAACAACAATGATGTAACAGGAAGACAATAGTGCAATGGTGCAGAGTGCAAAGATGCTGGAATAAATATGTTAACAGGTTACTTTATGTATATGAGGTAGGTGGACATGACAGAATATGCATGTATACAATATACAGTATATACAGCATGCTTAGATTTATTTCTGACAATGATGATATGTCAAAACTGTGTTTAAACAACAAGACATATAATTTAGTGTTTGTAGGTATAGCGGATGTTCAGTGTTACAGGTATATAGCACAGGGATTGATCACAACAGCCGCTGTATGGCTGTTGTAAGTGTTCATCAGAGTGACGCCCTGCGGAAAGAAACTGTTTGTGTGCCTGGTTGTTTTGGTGTACAGTACTCTGTAGCACCTACCAGAAGGGAGGAGTTGGAACAGCTTGTGGTCAGGGTTTGATGGGTCTGCGGTGATATTGCCTGCCCGTTTCCTGAATCTGGAGATGTACAAGTCCTGAATGGAGGGCAGGTTGGCACCAAAGATTTCATCTGCAGTCCTGACTGTCCATTGTATTCTGTCCCTGGCCTGTTTGGTGGCCGATCCAAACCAGACAGTGATGGATGTGCAGATAACAGATTGGATTACTGCAGAGTAGAACTGAATTAGCAACTCCTGAGGTAGGTTGAACTTCCTGAGCTGATGGAGCAAGTGCATTCTCTGCTGGGCCTTTTTGATGATCGTGTCTGTGATGGATGCCCACCTTAGGTCCTGGGAGATTGTGGATCCCAGAAACTTGAAGGTTTCCACAGCAGACACAGTGCTGTTGAATATGGTGGGGGGGGGCAGTCTTGGGGGGGCTACTCCTGAAGTCCACTGTCATCTTCACAGTTTTGAGCGCGTTCAGCTCCAGGTTGTTATGACTGTACCAGAGGGCCAGCTGTTCAACCTCCCCCTCTGTATGCAGACTTGTCACCGTCCTGGATGAGGCTGATGATTGTTGTGTCATCTGCAAACTTCAGGAGTTTAACAGATGGGTCTCCTGAGATGCAATCATTTGTGTAGAGGGAGAAGAGTAGAGGGGAAAGCACACTTCCCTGGGGGGGGGGGGCTACCAGTGCTGATTGTTCAGGTGCTGGATGTGATTTTCCTCGGCCTCACCTGCTGTCTACTCTCTGTCAGGAAGTTTTTGATGCACTAACAGGTGGGGGCTGGTACAGTGAACTGGGTGAGTTTGGAGTGGAGGATGTCTAGGACGATGGGGATGAACACTGAGCTGAAGTCCACAAACAGGATCTTCGCATATATCTCTTGGGAATCGAGGTATTGAAGATGTAGTGCAGTCCCATGTTGACTGCATCATCCACTGGCCTGTGGATGATGCATGGGGGTCAAGTAGGGGGCCTGTGGTGTCCTTCAGGTGGGCCAACACCAGTCTCTTAAAGGATTTCATGACCACAGATATCAGGGCGATGGGCCTGTAGTTATTTAACCCTGAGATGCATGGTTTCTTGGGGTCCGGAATGATAATGAAGCTTTTGGAGCAGGAGGGAACTTCACACAGCTCCAGTGATCTGTTGAAGATCAGTGTGAAGATGGGGACCAGACAGTCAGCACAGACGTTCAGGCAGGAGGGGGACACACCATTTGTGCCTGGTGCCTCCCTGATCTTCTGTCTCTGGAAGAGCTTACACACATCCTCCTCACAGATCCTGAGAGCAGGTGGGGGGTCAGTGGGGAGGGGGGAGGGGCTGGCAGGGGTGCAGTTGGTTGTGTGATGTGGCTGGAGGGTGAGGGGTGTGAGAATGGGCTTATCAAACCTGCAGTAAAACACGCTCAGGTTGTCAGCCAGTTGATGGTTCTCTGCAGTGTGGAGGAATGGTCCCCTGTAGTTGGCGATGTCCTGCAGGCCTCTCCACACAGACGCGGGATCGTTAGCTGAAAACCTGCTTTTCAGATTTTTAGTGTAGCCCCTTTTGGCTACTCTGAGCTCCTTTGTCAGTGTGTTTCTGGCTTGATTGTACAGGATCCTACCTCCACTCCTGTATGCCTCCTCCTTAGCCTGACGAAGCTGCCTGATTTTTGCCGTGAACCAGGGCTTATTGTTATTGAAGTTGCAGAAAGTTTTGGTGGGCACATACATGTACCTCACAAAAGCTGACTTAAGATGTCACAGTGAATGAATGAGACTATTTTGGTTTAAATGGGGGCCAGCTGATCAAGACAGGAGAGTGAGTCATTATGGTAATTGACAAGATCAGAGGGATTATCAGACAGCCGGGGAGGGGAGGAAGATATTTTACTGGCAAGAGAGGCAGAGAGAGCTGAGGGGGAGATCGATTTGAGATTTCTGAAGGATATTATGTGTTTGACTTTTGGGATGGGGATAGGGATGTCAATGTCCATGGTGACTGCCAGGTGATCAGAGATATTGAGGTTGAGGCTGGAGAGTTGATGTATAGTGAGACCAGTGGAGCAGACCAAATCCAGGATGGGACCACAGCTGTGAATGGGGAAGTTGATATGTTGTGTGAAGTTAAAGCATTGTAGCAGTTCCAGGAATTCTATGGCAGATTTACTGTCGGTGTGATCAACGTGGATATTAAAATCACCCAGGAGGAGAACGGAAGGTGAGATAGCACATAGCTGGGTCATAAAATCAGAGAAGTCAGGGAGAAATGAGGGGTTTGCCTTGGGGGGGGGGGGGTAGATAATGGCAGTGACCAATGGAGTGGGACCAGAGAGTTTGAAGGCAAGGTGTTTGAAAGAATGAGCGGCAGGGATGGAAATGCCGACTACTTAATTTCCATCCAATTAATTTACATTACTTTTCACCATACCACACTTGGTAAGTATGGCATAGTAATTTCTAAAATTTCATCAAAATTAGCCAATTCCATTGAGAGTTTCCTGTTTAACACATTAGAATTTACATAAAATTATTTGGATTAACTAAATCTAAGAGTAATTCTCTTTCTGACCTCTTGTTTGAACGCAGGGTCAGCTATCGAGATAAGCGCCACCTGTGAGGGTAAAAGTAAGGTGTTTTGATTAAGGACGTTTTGATGGGCATTTCCACGTGAGGGATAAAACAGGCCCCTCCGGCTGGGGAAAAGACCTCATTTAAGTACTAAGGCATCCTGTCAACAAATGAAAAACTTTAACAGAGGTCAAATCTATAGTCTTTGGGAACAAAAGTGAGACACCATATCCAGAGGGGACGTTCTTTCCCTCCATCCTTTCAGTAACGGTTATGGCTCTGCATTTATATCACACTCATAAAAAAGGGTATCACCCACTATGGAATTAGAGCTGAAGTAATGCATCAGGCACACAGAGACTGGGGAAACGGTGGTGTGAAAATATATACAGTGTTGATCCTTTTTTGATGTACTGAACTCCCCTTCTTTTATTTACTGTGTCAAGAAACACGATTGAGTGAGTACCAGCCATTTGTTTCTTTTTATGATGACACGGGTTACGCTTCGAGTATCACTTCTAGCATGTGAGTTATTTATCCTCAGTTACAACATCAACCACCACACTCCTTCCCAGTATTATATAAATACCAAAGGAAGACTCCTCCACCACAATCTGAGTCACAGCAAATCTGCAGTTCTAGCAAGGCCTCACCCTAGCCGCAGGCTCTAATCCACTCCAGTCTGCAAAATGGGAACACTTTCCTGTTTTACAGGCTAAATAATGAGAATAATAATTTAAAAAAAATACCCTACTCTTGTGTCATGGAGGCATGACCTTGTAAAAATAAAACTTACTAAAACTACAATGAAAAATGTGTTTTCACTCCCGCCAGGCAGGCTGTTTCCGTAAATGAGAATGCGTAGGGGGTCATCTCTCCTGGATAAATAGGAGTTTAAACAAGGCCGCCTTACAGCTTTCTGACTGTCAGTATATTAGTTTTGCGAGCAGCCTCATTTGAACTGTTTTTCTGCCCAGTGAAGCCTTTGAAGGGGGGAGACTAACAGATCCTTCAGGGAGCATTGTTTAACCAGCGGTGGCATTTCCCGCCGCGGTGTCTGTGATCTGGGGATAATGGCAGGGCACATAATGGGGAAACACCTACCGAGAGCTTGGACGGCCAGCAACACAGGCAGCAGGAGGGACAGCATGGTCTTCCGGGGGGGGACTGAAACCGCAGGTTTACCTCGTCAGACACAGCACTACACAGGCAAAAACAGACATCTGATGAGACTCCTCACAGGCTAAAAATTGTGATCAAATCCACAGTAGCATGAGAACACAGAACAGCGGAAGACCTACAAATTAGTTAAATAAACCAAAATCTTATGGAAAAATAACTGTAACAAATTAGACAATGTTTGGAATACAGTGGTCCTGGAATACAGTGGTCCTTGGAATACAGACTGACAGAGAGAGAGACTGAGAGTGAGGTGATGCACACATGGGTATACAGTTAATTCCCACTCTTTGTTTTAAACTGTTTTTACATGCCAGATCGGAGGGATTCACCACATACACCAGTCCATCACATACCGGGAAGTACAGGGTCATGGTCTCCAGCCATATCACTGACAGCCATGTGTGTTCAGGTTTTCCCTCCGACCACAAGCAACACCACTCAGTTTCATTAGTTTCTTTCTCCTACCAAGTCGGAAGTATGCTCCTAATGGGTCGGAATAACAACTGCCCTTTTCTTGGCCCTTGATGACACAATATTTGAGACTACCAACATTAGACAGTGAATTAAGGACTTCTTTTTATGACTGACATTTCATCATACACTACCTGACTGGTGTTGATGTGTTTATAACCTCTCTCTTCTTTCCGTGCTCCAAGAAGGTTGGAAACAAATGTGTAACCTTAACAATTATTTGTAAATTGATTCAGGTGTGAAGATGAGCGCTCGTCTTATAAAGTATTACTCTTTTAAAAACAGCAGTGCTAAGGGGGACTCCAGTCAAGTTGTTCTCCTTGTAGCTTGAGGGCGCTTTGCAGTGGTAAAATATCCCACTGAGGGGGCGTCTGGGTAGTGGAGCGGTCTATTCCGTTGCCTACCAACACGGGAATCGCCAGTTCGAATCCCTGTGTTACCTCAGGCTTGGTTGGGTGTCCCTACAGACACAATTGGCCGTGTCTGCAGGTGGGGAAGCCGGATGTGGGTATGTGTCCTGGTTGCTGCACTAGCGCCTCCTCTGGTCGGTCGGGGCACCTGTTCAGGGTGGGGGGGAATAGCATGATCCTTCCACACACTACGTCCTCCTGGTGAAACTCCTCACTGTCAGGTGAAAAGAAGCGGCTGGTGACTCCACATGTATCGGAGGAGCCAAGTCGTAGTCTGCAGCCCTCCCTGGATTGGCAGAGGGGATGGAGCAGCGACCAGGACGGCTCGGAAGAGTGGGGTAATTGGCCAGATACAATTGGGGAGAAAAGGGGGGGGGGTATCACACTGAACAAAATGAAAATGGAGCATGCTCAAACTTGAAATATTGTACTGCGTTACACTTCATACAAGGCGAAACAGTCAATTTAAGTGTATTTATTTGGCACTTGTTGATTTTACATGAATAGGGATACAGAAATATAGCCGTTGATCCCAGATACTTCAAAAGCATAAGGGTTGTGTATCGGAAAACCAGTCGTCATCTGATGTGACGACTTTGCCTGATGCAGCACAACAAATGTCTGCTGAATAGATGTGATAAGTGTTTTATGGTGTCCTGTGGAAAGCTGTCCGACTAATATGGTGCTCTGTGATATGCTGTCCCAACGGCTGTGCAAAGTTGCTGGATATCATTGGGAGGTGAAAGCTTTAGCGCATGATACAGAGCATCCCAGACATGCTGAATGAGATCAGAATCAGAATCAGAATCATGTTTATTGGCCATGTAGGTTTGCACAAACATGAAATTTGACTCTGGTTTTGTGGCTCTCTCAGTGTATTTAACATAGAATAACAACACTACAACACAACAATCTTCAGATATATACACAAGGATTGACTTATACAGGTGAAATAAGAGGTGATAAGGTACAATGGTGCAGAGAATATATCAGAGATGCTGAAATAGATGTTTGCAGGTTACTTACATACATGCCTGAGTTAGATGGACATGACAGAGCGTACCAGTATACATACAATGTACAGTACAGTATATACAGTGGTTGGATTTATTTGACAGTCTTAAGCACTCATTTGAATGACAGCCCACGGAAATAAACTGTGAGACATGTCAGGTCAGTTTAAAAACTTTTTGGGTTTTAAGAACTCTGTGGAAAGGGGACACTTCATTATGAATATTTGACATGAGAGCATTGGATGAATCTTATTCCTGCCCGTACCGTAACCACACCAGCACAATTTCTCATCACAATACTGACATCTGGGAAGCTGCTATCTTTTGTGGCTGTCTGAAATCTGCCAATTATAACTTAAACCAGTATTCATCTGTAAAAATAAGACAGTTGTCCAGTGTGCCAGTTGTCATCCAAGGTGAATATTTGTTTATGATGTGGGCCAAGGTCATGATGAGGATGACGAGCATGCAGATTAGCTTCTCTGGGACGGTTTCCCATAGCCTCTGCAGAAATTATTTGGTAGCGTCAACCATAACATTTTTCAGCTATCCAGGTGGCTGGTCTAAGATGATCCCACTGGTAATAGGCGGGATATTCAGGTTCTGGGCTGCAGCAGCTGCAGCCATTTCTCCTTCTGAGACGTCTCTGCTGAATCAGGAGTACTGTGTGCCAACCAGTCCAAAACGCTTCCTCTTTAAGCTTCCTTCACTACTGATGTCCAGCATATCTTTGGATTGCTCCCAACCACTGGCCCGTTTCTGGCCAGAGAATGGGGTATGGTATTTTCAACACATCCTTGCAACACTTGTCTTGCTCTGAGATGTGCTGTGATGTCTTGCATTACAATGGTTTGTACTATCTTGCATTGTTTTATCTTAAGTAATCTTTTCTTCTCTTTGTGTGGTGTTTTTTTATTGTAATTTGTTGCAGTCAGTTGAAATATTGTGATTATTGCAAAGTGTTTTCTTGCATCACGGTGCTTGATGATGTTATTACATTTTACATTGTCTCATTTTGCGATGAGATGCTTTGAGTGGCATCAATCTGATGTGTAGTGTAAGGTTGATTAGATTAGAATTTTGCTGTTATGTTGTTTTGAACAGCATTTGGCTGTGTTTTCATTGTTTCACGGTACTTTGCCTTGTGTTTGCGTTGTTTTAAAAGGTGAGGAAAATGCCTTCTCCCTAAGTAAGCAAACAGATGTGTTTAAAAAAAAGGACTTCCTTTTACGCAATTCAGGAGGTGAGAGATGATTTATCAGCCATGACGTCATGATTGACTTCTTCAGCAGTGAAAGAATAACAGTTATGTCTTTAGGAGAAAAAAAAGGAAGCAAAAATAAGGTCTGTTTCCTCTCTGTTCCTTGTGGTGAGTCATCCATGTGCCCCGTCTGCCTGTTCTGGCTATTCTTCCCTTCCAAGGCATACCCTGGAGGCAGGAGTCTGCACCCTGTGACTGTCTGTCCGTGAGAGGTGGATAACGGCTATTATGGGTAATGCCACCTGGGGTCACTATAACGGCGAGGGATCAGCTGGCTCGCAACACAACGCACAGAGAAAACATAAAGGGATCAGGGGTAGAAAGCAGGTATTAATCCCTCCATAAAGGCTAAACAGCATATTCAGGAAAATACAAGCAATCATTTTCTCCTGGTCATACTGCTAAGGGGGGCCATGAAAACCACTACAAAAGGTTGCCAGGAAGTCTTTAAGGTGGCTATGGAACATGAGGAGTGATTTAAGGACCACACATGCTACTTAGACACAAGCAGGGCACTGAACAGTGTGCACTCGGTCTTACGTGTCAGTTGACATATGATGTTGAAAGACCCTTTATATTCAAGTCAAGCCAAGTCAAGCCAGTTTTATTTGTATAGCCCGTTATCACAAATTGCAAATTTGCCTCGGTGATTCTGTTACACCACTGATGATGGTGCTCAGAGATTGCAAGTATAAACAACATTATTCATTATCTGCTAACAAAACAAATCTATGTAAAGCCCCAAATTATTATTATTTTTCAAAATAGGATAACTGGGGAGGGCAAGCAAACAGTTTAGTTTTTCAGTTATTTGGGATCTTGATATGAAAAAAAATGAATCAGTTCATTGTTGTATTAGGTGTTAGCTCTTCCCCTTGACTCAACCAAAAATCTTTCCACAAAGCAATTTTTTTACGAGCTCACAGCTGGGAGGATGTGGGTAGTAGTGCAAATTCATCACCAACCTTATATAACAGAACTGCTTGCCATTTGCTCTCTAGATAGTATATGTATGTCGGCAGGCACCAGTTTGCCAGAACGCCAATTTACAATGCTTGGGATGCTCTCTGTATCTGCCGAGATATTTACCCTCGGAGGCAGAGATTATTGGCTATACATCACACACTGTATCAAAAAAATGAAACAAAATAAAAATCTAAAGAATTGGTGAGTTGAGGAGACACATTTGGAGGAAAAGAGACATACCTTAAAAGCTCACTTGAAAGAGGCAAGATCTCTTTGAATAGACGTCCTGATAGGAGCTGTTTTGCTAGGCACCGCGTGAATTACAGTGTGCAAAAGCACCCATACTAAACCACTGCACCATGTCTGTTGTCCAGACACCAGGAAGCCTTCAAAGCTTTTCTTTTTTTTTTTTTTTACTGAATGACTCAAAGTAATTTCCCTACTCCATGCCAGCAAGTAAATCCCCTTTCTCTCTTTTTGTTAACCATCCAAAAGAAGAAAAAAATTATCCACTCATGTCAAAGGTTGAAACAAAATGACCACAGCTGCAATCAGAATAAAGTAAAATAACACCACAGATTATAACTGTAAGAGGGAGGATTGAAAAAAAAACAGATAAAAAGAAAAATACCATAAAGAGGGGTGTGATTAAACATGGATCCCTCTATCAAAATTGATGCATTGTTGCAAACTACTGATTGATTTTATTTACATTTATACTACATTAACGATATAGAATTTAAATGATGCTATGGAAACTGAGGCCCTTCCAAGTATAAAGTATATGTCTGGAAAACCGATTGACCATCATACTGCAGAGCTGATTTTGACTATTTGACATTGCAATTATGGCTTACTTTTTTTCCGGGGTGAAATCTAAACTAACTTCATTATTGCAGTATTAAATCAAAGCTCTTTGGATTTTACAGAACATTCAAACTCGCAGCTTTAGATTTTAGAAATCTCAGCCCCCCTCATGAACGTTTCCCCTCAACAATGGCAGCTCCGTGAGAGTCTGGCATCCTTTTTCTGACATAAATTTGCCTTCAATCCACTCAAAGTCATTGTTAATCACCATTAGGCTAATGAATCAGAGTGACTGTCTGGGCCGTAACCTCCCAATGGCATATGGTAAATGTCAATGTCAACCTCCTCGAACCACTGAGATGACTGCTCATGCCTTGAAGATACACACATGCACAAGAATACACAAGAATTATCATGGGATGAAAGTAAGCTTGAACAATCATGATGGGGGTAGTGACTGAGATTAACCCAGCTCGATTATGCATGACTTAAACGATTCAATGTCAGGAAACATGCCAACTTCATTGTGGTGGGACTTTGGTGTCCATAATATTAGTCATGTTGACTATTGACATGTTAGGCTAGCAAGTCAGATTCAAAACAACATTTATGATTGAAGCTGTGTGTTAATTAATCAGACAGACAGACAGACAGACAGACAGACAGACAGACAGATAGATAGATAGATAGATAGATAGATAGATAGATAGATAGATAGATAGATAGATAGATAGATAGATAGATAGATAGATAGATAGATAGATAGATAGATAGATAGATAGATAGATAGATAGATAGATAGATAGATAGATAGATAGATAGATAGATAGATAGATAGATAGATAGATAGATAGATAGATAGATAGATAGATAGATAGATAGATAGATAGATAGATAGATAGATAGATAGATAGATAGATAGATAGATAGATACACTACCGTTCAAAAGTTTGGGATCACCCAAACAATTTTGTGTGTTCCATGAAAAGTCACACTTATTCACCACCATATGTTGTGAAATGAATAGAAAATAGAGTCAAGACATTGACAAGGTTAGAAATAATGATTTGTATTTGAAATAAGATTTTTTTTACATCAAACTTTGCTTTCGTCAAAGAATCCTCCATTTGCAGCAATTACAGCATTGCAGACCTTTGGCATTCTAGCTGTTAATTTGTTGAGGTAATCTGGAGAAATTGCACCCCACGCTTCCAGAAGCAGCTCCCACAAGTTGGATTGGTTGGATGGGCACTTCTTTGAGCAGATTGAGTTTCTGGAGCATCACATTTGTGGGGTCAATTAAACGCTCAAAATGGCCAGAAAAAGAGAACTTTCATCTGAAACTCGACAGTCTATTCTTGTTCTTAGAAATGAAGGCTATTCCATGCGAGAAATTGCTAAGAAATTGAAGATTTCCTACACCGGTGTGTACTACTCCCTTCAGAGGACAGCACAAACAGGCTCTAACCAGAGTAGAAAAAGAAGTGGGAGGCCGCGTTGCACAACTGAGCAAGAAGATAAGTACATTAGAGTCTCTAGTTTGAGAAACAGACGCCTCACAGGTCCCCAACTGGCATCTTCATTAAATAGTACCTGTTAGAGCCTGTTTGTGCTGTCCTCTGAAGGGAGTAGTACACACCGGTGTAGGAAATCTTCAATTTCTTAGCAATTTCTCGCATGGAATAGCCTTCATTTCTAAGAACAAGAATAGACTGTCGAGTTTCAGATGAAAGTTCTCTTTTTCTGGCCATTTTGAGCGTTTAATTGACCCCACAAATGTGATGCTCCAGAAACTCAATCTGCTCAAAGAAGTGCCCATCCAACCAATCCAACTTGTGGGAGCTGCTTCTGGAAGCGTGGGGTGCAATTTCTCCAGATTACCTCAACAAATTAACAGCTAGAATGCCAAAGGTCTGCAATGCTGTAATTGCTGCAAATGGAGGATTCTTTGACGAAAGCAAAGTTTGATGTAAAAAAAATCTTATTTCAAATACAAATCATTATTTCTAACCTTGTCAATGTCTTGACTCTATTTTCTATTCATTTCACAACATATGGTGGTGAATAAGTGTGACTTTTCATGGAAAACACAAAATTGTTTGGGTGATCCCAAACTTTTGAACGGTAGTGTACATACATACATACATACATACATACATACATACATACATACATACATACATACATACATACATACATAGATAGACCTGGCCAATGTTTCAAAATCATATAGATTTATCCATCTATGATGCATTTTACCCACATATTGTGCTTTTCTTGACTCTGCCTGCATAATAATTCCATGACAAATGACTCTCATATTTTGCTACGAAATCCATATATTTTCTTTACCTTCACATCAGTTATCATTATTTCACAAAAAAAAAAATGCTGCTTAGTCAGCTAATGGTGCATCTCACAAGAAGCTGTGGCTGTCAGTAAGGGCCATGTAATGTGCTTATAATGGAAGCACATATGTCATATAATGGAAGCAATATCAGACCAGGGCCGGCCTACTTCACCACAAACCACAGAGTGTAGGCTAGTCTCTACCTTGCCAATTCAAAATCAGCAACTTTCCTCCACGTTAATACAAACGAAGGCATTGGAATAGAGCATCGAGGGTGGAGATATGAAGGAAAAAGATTTATAGACTTTATTTTATTTCATTTTAGCAGTTCTAAAAAAACCCCATCAGCAGACATAACATGAAAATCACATTTTTTCAAACCACGTGCAATAATTGCAATTTGTACGTCGATTTTCTTTTTTGTAGTTTCGTTGTCATGCTGAGGAGCAGGCTGCCAAAGTTTCAGCTAAAACGCCAAAATGTTGTCCTGCCTTTATGCCAAAGGGGGGCGCAATTATTTACATTCAGAAACGTTAGCGATATGAAAATGTGAAAATGAATTTTAAAAAAAAAGAGTCGTTTGGAAGGCGACTGTGAAGCCACCAACTCGTGTATAAATTAAACAGTGAGACGAATCTGTTGCCCTGAATTCCAGGGTTGCTTTTTTTTGTTGTTTTTTTTTTAGATTCTTCAGCTGTCGTTTGTCTCTATAAAAAAAACCCCAACTCGACCCTTAACGCACGAACAGCGTTTTATTCTACCATCATATCCCACATTGTAGCTTGGTATTCAAACGCAGTTACTTTGGCTTACCATGTTAGGAGGACAAAAGTTAAAAATCCCCTAAAGCATCAAGGGGCAGTGACTCTTTCAGTGCAGAAGACGATCTCCCTTTCGTAAGCGGCTCTCATTCCTCTCACGAACCGATATCTGAACTTTAAAAGACGCGAAAACTGAAAACCCACCTCGATACTGGATGAATTTCGTAAGCTACTTAAACTTTAGACATACGGTCCATTGATTTGGGACGAGTCGCCTAGCAGAAACCACTCCTTGTGCCGCTTTGTCCAGCAGTGATGTCATCACGTGGAGGAAAAGTGTCTCCGGAGTCCCGACCCCCACTGGAATTAACCACCTCCACCCCCCCACCCCCTTCTCACTTCCACAGGTCGGCTAGGCTGTTTAAAATAGGAGAAAACACTTGTGTACGGACCGGGTTCACATTTCTGTTTTGCTACACCATTAATTTGAAAGGGTGTAGCCTATCATTCTAGGACACGTGCTAACAAGGCACCCAGTCGTTCAGCTTAAAAGTCACAGATCTGGGCCCCTCTGTAAACTTCTAATGAGCACAGGCACGTTTTTATTGATAACGTGTTTGTAGGCTGTCTATAAATGCATCAGAACAGTCCCGAGTTGTTTCGTCATTTCTCCGTTGTAACTTATCATTTTTCACTAACAACACTCCTTATAAGAACGTTATAAGTGTGGATTTCAGGATTTAAAATCAGCCTTTAGAATTTAAGTAGGATGTTTGACCATTGTATTTTGCTCATATTGCCATTGCGTTAATCGATATATTAGATAATGGAAGCGACGGTCTCAAAAATCTTAGGAAAAAAACCAAAAACAAAACAACTTAAACTTTCTGGAATAGGGCTGGGCAATATATCGATATTGTAATATAAGACGAGATATCACCTGGGATTTTGGGATATCGTAATACGTGATGTGGCACAAGTGTTGTCTTTTCCTGGTTTTAACAGTAACAAGATGTGATTTTCTGAACTTGTCAGCTCGTTCTAGCTGTGATATTATCTGTCTACCTGTTTGGACGTCATATCCACATTAATCACGAGTGTTTATCAAAAAAACATGTCATTATGTAAATGTGTTGTGAGAGCACCAATAGTCATCTCTACAATGTCGTCAGAATATCGGGCTATATGATTTTTGTTTATATCGCTCAGCCTTAGTCTGGAATCGCCAGATTGCTTCTCAACCCTAGACATGATGCAGCTTCGCTGGAATATCCTGACCTATTACATGCAGCAGGAAAATCAATTTGGGAGCTTTGAACCACATTGGTTTTTCTCTCCTTGTCCCTTTTTTTCTTTTTTTTTTTTGGTTGAGCAGTGCACTTTTAAATACCAAAAGGTCATTTTAGCCTTCAAACGAAAATGGTAAAGCAGCCTGTTTGTGATGGAGCCTATTTGTTGGCATGCATAAATCTAAAGCCCGCAACAATGCCACGTTTAGCCTGGATGGTGCCCACACGGCACATTTGTGGGGTGGGTGGCTCGCCTGTCGTTTTACGTTTTGAGGCTCTCGCTTAAAGCGATATCCCTCAGCATTTTCAACACAAAATCATAGAAGAGTTATAACTTATAGTTCATTGCATTCATCTCTGATTATATTTTATTTCTTAAAGGAATAAAGTATAATTTATGGAAATTTAGCCCTGCGTTGACGTCTACGTCGTAAACGTACGTCCGTTGCTGGTCACGTGACAAAACAGGAAGTGAGTCCTGGGTTTGAGTATCGACAAAGTAGCGGTGAGTGTGCAGTCATCGTGTATTAACGTTTTTAGGCAAGTCTTCGATTTTTAGTCAAAATGGCTTAATATTACACAGTAGACCTAGTCAGCTTGGATGAATAGGACTGTAAGCTCCTGGAATTGTCGTTAATTTAGCAGTGTGACTTATTGCGTCGGTTTGCTGTTGCGTTACCGCTGGTTAGCTTTCTTGACCCCTTCGGCAGTTACGACATGTCGCATTTTCACAGAACAGGTCAAGATGGCTTCAGATTGGCAGCTGTCGCTGAAGCTGGTGGATCACCCGAAATCCGTCTTCCATTTCCCGGAGATGATGCCCGGCGATGTCTCACCCGGGGAGTACAGAGTCGCCACTTTGAAACAGCTCGTTGCCGCGCAGCTGTCAGACTCCGTCCCAGACCCAGATCTAATAGGTAAGCTATACGCCTGTCTGCCGGCTAGTGTGCAATGCTATCTATCTGTCGTCAACTGCGAGACAAGCTCGTCTATGAGCTGCTAATGGAGATGTGTTATTTTTCCATTCTGTTCCAGTGTTATTCTAATCCATGCTATTATGTTCCGCCCAGCTTTTATCTACGCTACATAATTGTCTCGACAGTGCTTCCCAGCCCAGTCCTCAAGTGTCCCCTGCCCTGCAGATTTTCACTGTAACCCTGCATAGGAAGACCTGCTTGTACTTACTCAAAAGTTTTTTTATTACAGCACTTCATTATGTTGGGTTTACCACATTCGACATGATGAGGTGCCATTTGGGTGAGTAAGCACAAAAAGGCCTACTTATGCAGAATTGCAATAACCATACTTCCATCCAAGTGTTTTATGCAGTTTTTGTTGTTTCGTATGAGAAAAAAAGGCTTGACAGAAATGGAAAATATTGAATAACATCCCCAAAATTGGCTTAAAGGTTTGTACACTTGCTTTAAAGAAGAAGAAAAGAGAAGAAAGCAAACTTATTTGGTTATTGTACAGTTACAATGACATTTGCTTTCTGCACTTAACTCATTCTATTGTATAGGAGCAGTGGGCAGCTGTAGTGCCTGGGGACTAACTCCGGTTCTTTCTCCTATTGCCTTGGTCAGGGGTACAGACAGGCATATTAATCCTAACATTCATGTCTTCTGATGGTGGGAGGAAACCGGAGCACCCGGAGAAAACCCACACAGACACGGGGAGAAAATGCAAACTCCACACAGAAAGGACCTGGGACAGCCTAGGGTTCGAACCCAGGACCTTCTTGCTGCGATATGGTGGCCCAGTGGTGGATAAAGTTGTTATCTCAGAATCAGAATTTTGAAACTTAAAATAAAGAAACACGCTAAACTCCAATGAAAACGAATTTGCCAAAAAAAAAAAAGGAATAGAATTTGATCACATGATCTGAATCTTAACTGGTCTTTTCTCATGGGTGTCGAAGAATGGACATGCTCTCGGACACATAGGCTTTTATTTGTTTAAGCAGGTCTGATGGAAATGCACCTTTTTGTGTGATTTATTTTACAACATTTAATCATTTGCTTGAAATGTTTTCAAAAGTTGGATGGAAAATCTGCAGGACAGGGGCCACTTGAGGACTGGGTTGGGAAACATTAGTTATCCTCTTCATAATCATCACAGTGTCACTGCAATTCCACAATTCTCAGTTATACACTGTATAATCTGTCTATAGTGACACACATTGGCCCAAGTCCATGAATCCTGGGGTGGCATTCAGCGCTTTACCTGTGCCCCCATCCATAGGGTTAGTGGTTGTGTCAGGAAGGGCAACCGGTATAACATTTTGCTAACTCATTATGCGGATTGACAAGACCATACCAGATCAGTCGAGGATCCGTACAGGATTGGCTGAGGCCCGGGTCAACAACGGTCACCATCAGTACTGTGCCCTCACAGGGTACCGATGAAAACTGTACAATCCGCTGTGGCGACCCCTGAAAAACAGGGAATAAGTTGAAAGAAGAAGAAGAAGACAACTAGTTAATCTGTCTCTAATGTTCTCTGTATCAGAGCTAGTTCATTGTGGCCGAAAGTTGAAGGATGACCTAACATTGAATGCTTATGGAATTCAGCCGGGATCCACCGTGCACATCCTCAAAAAGACCTGGCCAGAGCCTGAGATCAGTGCGGGTATGTATTTGAATTTAGCCATTAAAAGTGTTTGACTTGTAATTTCTCCCTAAAACCAAATGTTTACATACTGTATGCTTAATTTTGTCATCCTTTTCTTTTTCAGAGCCTGTGAACAGAGCTAATGCAGCCAGGGAATTTAGAGTGTTTCATGCTGCTCTCCACTCACTTAACTCCTCCTACAGAGACTCAGTGAGTAGAGGACATGAATATTGCCTAACCCAGCCCTGTTCATAGTGGTCATTGTCGTGGTGTTGTCGTTGTTGTGGTTGTTGTTGTTGTTGTTCCTCTTGATAGGGCTCACCACAGCAGATCATCCATTTGCATCTCTTCCTGTCCTCTGCATCTTTCTCAGTCACACCAACCACCTACATGTCCTCCCTCATCGCATCCATAAAACCTCCTCTTTTCCTCTTGCTCCATCTTTAGCATCAGTCTCCCAATATACCCAGCATCTCTCTTCTGCAAATGTCCAAACCATCTCAATCCCACCTCTCTTGCTTTGTCTTCAAACCGTCCAACCTGAGCTGTCCTTCTAATATAGTCATTTTAATCCTGTCCATCTTCATCACTCCCAACAAAAATCTTAGCATCTTCAATCCTGCCATACCTCCAGCCCTGCCTCCTGTCTTTTTGTCAATGCCATCATTTCTGAACCATACAACATAGCTGGTCTCACTACCATCTTGTAAACCTTCCCTTTCACTCTTGTTGGTACCCTTCTGTCACAAATCACTCCTGACACTCTTTTCCACTATCTCCACCCTGCCTGCACTCTCTTCTTCACTTCTTTTCCACACTCATCGTTACTTTGAACAGTTGACCCAAAGTATTTAAACTCATCCACCTTCGCCAGCTCTACTCCTTGCATCCTCATCATCCCACTCTCCTCCCTCTTGTTCACACATATGTATTTCGTCTTCCTCCTACTGACTTTCATTCTTCTTCTCTCCAGTACATACCTCCACCTCTCCAGGCTCTCCTCAACCTGCTCACTACAGATCACAATGTCATCCACGAACATCATAGTCCACAGAGACTCCTGCCTGATCTCGTCTGTCAACCTGTCCATCACCATTGCAAACAAGAAATGGCTCAGAGCCAATCGTTGATCCAATCCCACCTCCACCTTGAACCCAGCCGTCACTCCTACCGCACACCTCACCACTGTAACACTTCCCTCATACATATCCTGCACCATTCCTACATATTTCTCTTCCACTCTCGACTTCCTCATACAATACCACACCTCCTGTCTCAGCACCCAGTCATATCCTTTCTCTAAATCCACAAAGACACAATGTAACTCCTTCTGGCCTTCTCTATACTTCTCCATCAACACTCAAAGCAAAATTCGCATCTGTGGTGCTCTTTCCTGGCATGAAACCATACTGCTGCTCGCTAACCATCACCTCTCCTCTTAACCTAGCTTCCACTATGCTTTCCCATAACTTCATGCTGTGGCTGGTCAACTTAATAACTCTGTAGTTACTACAGTGCTACACATCGCCCTCACTCTTAAAAATACACTTCTTCTCCACTCCTCAGGCATCCTCTCACTTTCATAGTGGTAAACTCCATAAATTTGTGTTGTCTCTAAATTGTTTCAAAGCACACTCAGGGAAATAATGCATTTACCTAGCTAATTAGCAGTTCTCTCATATGTGATCTATGTAGTTCTAAGTGTCAATAACCACAAACCACATTCCTTTACCACTGTATATCATTATTAGTTCTTTGATACACCATGTGGTGCAACCTGGACACATCGTCAGTAATGAACCCAGAGTCATCAGGTGTTTCGGGTCTTAATATCAGACACCCTCACCCAAGCCCCGACTTGTGTCCAGGTAGCACATTACGCCACACGTCACCCCTTCCCCCAGAGCCAATGGGAATGAATATCCTGACTTTAAAAATCTAGAATTTTTGTATTTTATTTTTTGTATAGACTATTCCTTTTGTAAAAGTGCTGATTTATGGATGGGTTTATATGTCTAATTTATTGGAAATTGTCTGCATGGCCAATGTTCTGATTGTGCCACTTCCTGTTGTGTGATCAATAAAGTGCTACCACTTTGACTACAGCTACCACTACTAGAACTACTGCTATCACTCATGTTACTTTATGTCTGGCTTACCTCACCCAGGTGTATAAAATGCTTACCAATAAGGAATCACTGGATCAAATCATTGTGGCTACCCCAGGGCTTAGGTCAGACCCGGTGGCTCTAGGTAAGACCTGATCCACCATGCATATCTTGATAAATCTCAATATCCCACCTCATCTTACCATGGAATTATAGCCATCTAGTCTTATCAGCATGACTGATTTCTGCAGGAGTGCTCCAAGACAAAAATCTCTTCGTGCAGTTCACAGACCCCAACATGCTGGACGTGTGAGTGGAGTTTTCCTAGTTGTTGGCTTGAGAATTATTGACCTTTGCTTGAGGATTCTCATCCAATTTAAATATTTTCAAATCAGCAAACCAAATCTATACAGCTATTTTGTAAATTTTGGCATGTTACAATACCTCAATTTCTATTATTTCTTCTGTGTTAACAGACATTTTAATAATTAATGACTTGATAATTTTATGGTTAAAGTTAGACTAGTGAGGCTAGTGACTGAACACAGCAGGTATCCAGAGGAAAATATATCTGTTATTACTGCAGTACTTGGCTGCCATCGTGCATTACCTCTGAAATTGTTCTCCTTTGTCCACCAAAAGGTTGATCAGTTCCCACCCAGCACTAGTCAATGCCATCATCCTGGTCCTTCATTCTGTAGCTGGTAGTATGCCTGCTCAGTCCAACGCCAGCTCTTCCCGCAATGTCTCCACCAGTTCCTATAGCGATATGCCAGGTAAGCGATGAAGATCGCTCAGTAAGGAAAAGGCAGTGGGATACCAGGAAGTTATGATGGCAACTGAGCAGAATTTAAGTTTGCTGGTTACACCCCAAGTGTTATTGCCACCCAGCCATTTGAATGGCTGGGTGGCAATACCCACCCCTGAGTAACCACTCACCTAAATTTCACACAGTGGGCAGCTGTTTGCAATACGTACTTGTGATTATGTGTGCCTATCCAACGACAGAGCATATGTTTACAAAAAATAAAGACTGCAGATAACGTAGTGCTAGTGGCCAGACACTACTACAAGAGCAGATGTTTGTTTATTTATTTATTTTCTTATTATTTACCTACACCACAGTATTCTTACAGCCTAGATGGACTGAAGGGAATAATTGATGTACGTCATTTGACACAATTTTTGATGCTTCTATTGCACACAGCAGGCCTCCCAGCAGGTAATTTTTGGCAGCAGAAACTAAAAAAAAAAAGAGTAGGAGTGTCAAGGCAGTTTGATGTGCCAATTAACGGTTTTGTGCACAATTTAAAACAACCAGTGTACTTCAAAACTTGTGCGTCAGATGCTCCCCGTGTATTTCTGCCTTTACTGTTGTTTTAAGTTTTATTCCTCTAGCTCTACAATCAAAATAACATCTCAAATAAAACGTACCTCCCTCTTGCAGGAGGGTTCATGTTCGAGGGCATGTCTGATGATGATGAAGATTTCCAGTCTGTGAGTAAATTGCCCTGAAACGAAACACGCAGACATCACTTACAATGCATCCTTTCCAACCGCAGCTGACATTTGTGAATATATTATTGTGTCTGTGTGTGACAGGGGAACCAAGCAGGTCCATCCAATAGGGCGGCGGCTCCAGCAGGAGTGCGTCCTGTGTCTCTGAGCCACAGTGGAGCAACAGGCCCACGGCCAATAACACAGAGTGAGCTGGCGACTGCCCTCGCCCTGGCCAGCACCCCTGACAGCAATGCCGTCACTCCGACAACAGCAAGTCAAGTGAGGTCCCTTCACTTCTTAAAAAAGACAGGCACACATACTAGCTCACACCAGTGCATGCATGTTTTAGATTCTTTAGTCCCATCCAGGTATTTTTGATTTATACGGGATTCATTTATACTATTTAATTTGTTGGTTTGGCATCATGCACTAATCATGGAGTATTGTTTTGTGTTATTATCTTATGTATTACACTGTAATGTTGAAGTAATATGAGTAATTGTACAAAAAAGGGCTCTAGCAGGTTTTAAAGAAAACTTTTGGACATAAAAGCAATATCTCCATTTCACTGGCTACACATACCAGTGCAGATGTTCACATACATAATTTTTTGTTTTCACTAGCATCCTGCTCACCAGTCACTTTGTATTCTTTGTCCTTTATTTAGGCAGATCCCTCTGCTGGAGTTGCTCCCATGTCCGCAGGGACCCCAGTCAGTAATGATCTCTTCAGCCAGGCACTACAGCAAGCTTTGCAGGCTACCAACATGTCTGCTCTGCAGGTATGGTTATTACCTGACATGTAAAAAAAAAACCCCAAAAAAAACTACATAACCTTGATAGAAAGAGGAAGTCTTTAGTTGATTCAAGGGATGTGTTTTTCAAATTATGAAATAACTGAAGCTGTAATGCCACTGTCCTCGTGTTTATTTTCACTTCCAACAGGACATGGCAAAACAGCAGGACATTATATATAGATGGATATATATATTTATATATATATTTATATTTGTGTGTGGGTGTGTGTGTGTGTATACGTACACTGGTCAGCCAAAACATTAAAACCACCTGCCTAATATTGGGTAGGTCCCGCTTGTGCCGTCAAAACAGTTCTGACCTATCAAGGCATGGACTCCACAACACCTCTGAAGGTGTCCACTGGTATCTGGCTCAAAGACGATAGCAGCAGATCCTTTAAGTCTTGTAAGTTGCGAGGTAGGGCCTCTATGGATCAGACTTGTTTTTCCAGCACATCCCACAGATGCTTGATCGAACTGAGATCTGAGGAATTTTGAGGCCCAAGGCAACACCTTGAACTCTTTGTCATGTTCCTCAAACCATTCCTCAACAAGTTTTGCAGTATGACAGGGCGCATTATCCTGCTGAAAGAGGCCACTGCCCTCAGGGAATACCATTGCCATGAAGGGATGTACTTGGTCTGCAACAATGTTTAGGTAGGTGGTACATGTCAAAGTAACATCCACATGAATGCCAGGACCCAAGGTGTCCCAGCAGAACATTACCCAGAGCATCACACTGCCTCTGCCGGCTTGCCTTCTTCCCATAGTGCATCCTGGTGCCATCTGTTCCCCATGTAAATGATGCACACACACCTGGCCATCTACATGATGTGAAAGAAAATGTGGTTTCTCAGACCAGGCCACCTTCTCCCATTGCTCCATGGTCCAGTTCTGATGCTCACATACCCATTGTAGGTGCTTTTGGCAGTGAATAGGGGTCGGCATGGGTACTCTGACTGGTCTGCAGCTACGCAGCCCCATACACAGCAAGCTGTGATACACTGTGTGTTCTGACACCTGTCTATCATAGCGAACATTAACTTTTTCAGCAATTTGAGCTACAGTAGCTCTTCTTTGGGATTGGACCAGACAGGCTAGCCTTCGCTCCCCATGCGCATCAATGAACCTTGGGCGCCCAACACCCTGTCACAGGTTCACCGGTTGTCCTTCCTTGGACCACTTGGTAGGTACTGACCACTGCAAACCAGGAACACCCCACAAGACCTGCCATTTTGGAGATGCTCTGACCCAGTCGTCTAGCCATCACAATTTGGCCCTTGTCAAAGGTGCTCAGATTCTTACGCTTGCTCATTTGTCCTGCTTCCAACACATAATCTTCAAGAACTGACTTCGCTTGCTGCCTAATGTATCCCGTCCCTTGACAGCTGCCATTGTAACGAGATAATCAATGTTATTCACTTACCTGTCAGTGGTTTTAATGTTTTGGCTTATCTGTGTATATGTATATGTAAAAAAAACTTTGTAATGAATGTTTTGTTTGTGGCAGAGCCACAGGTGAGGGTAGCATGTTGCAGATGGCTTTTCTAAATGAGTCTGTTGAATCTTGGTGGTTTTTGGATGAACTAGTCGTCTTTGACTTCCTCTGTTTTTATTTTGTCAGGGCCGCTGGCAGTCCCAGATGCAGCAGCTCAGAGACATGGGAATCCAGGATGAGGAGCTGATGCTGCGGGCGCTTCAGGCCACAGATGGTGACATCCAGGCTGCCTTGGAGCTCATATTTGCTGGAGGCCCAGGACTCTGAGCATACAACCTTGGGAAAAAGTGGCTTATAGAGTGAAGAAAAAATGGAGAGCCCCCAACCTGATACTCAGTGGAACTTTGGTCATCTTGCTGCCCAGTTATTACATGGACATTATGGCTTTTGACTAGGGAAGACTTCTTGTTACTCGCCCACTTATTTTCAGATATATTTAAGTTTACATGTTCAAAGGAGTTCTGCAGTGGTCCTTCAAAACTCTGATCGGTGACCTGACTGAACTGAATAAAGGTAACTGCTAACCTTATCTAGCCCATATTTTTTAGAGGTGGTGTCGACTCAGAAGGGGATATCCTCTCTTAATATGCTGCTGCATTTATTAACATACAGAGATTTCTACAACATTGCCTTCATGTGAAGAACACTTGTAACTAGGCTGCCTTGTAGTTATCACACCATATGGTTAGGAGTGTAAAATGTCCCTTTTCATTATTTAATGGCAATTTTCAGCTCGTGCCATGTCTGTTTTTGTTTTTTCTTTCTTTTTTTTCTTCTTTATTCTGTTTTGGGCATAATTAATCATGTCGTTTTTGGGCAAGAATAATAAAACGTAAGAAGTGCATGTTGTGCACACTTCCTTCTGCGCACTGGCAATAGCTGCCCATCGTCAATGCAATTTACATTGTTGTACACTAGATGGCAATACAGTATTTCATTACCGCAATGAGGCATAGCCAACCCATTCTGACTTTCATTCTAACAAACTTGTTTCATTTGCAAAGGAACTGAAGAATTCTTAGCCCCCCTGCCCCCCCCCCCATCTTTATCCCATGATTTGGATATGCACCATGCTAAATGAGGTTTCATAAAATTGTAATTACAGTTGAAAGTCAGTCTTACACCGTGAGGCTTGAAGCAGAATGAGTTACAGGAGAAAAAGGAGTAGAAACATATAATGTCTGCTCTCCAGCTCCATGAACATGCAGCTGGATGTCGCAGTGTTTGTCCGAACTTTGCGGCTATGAATAGTTTAGCCCTTTGTTCACTTGTCAAATCCAGCCGGACCCCATTTGCTTCGTCTCATTGTCTCCCATCAGGGGAGTTTAGGGGAGGACATATTGCCTGCCCCCCCCCCCACCGCAACCTACCATTCTCAATCTACAGTAATTGCCCCTGCTTAGTTTTATGACCACATCTGTGAATGTGACAGCTCAATCAGCAGATTGCCCTTTCATAAGCGCAGCACCCAAACAGCGCTTTGTGTCCGTCTGTCCCATTACCATTTTATATGTGTGCACCTGTGGGCAATTTCCACCTCCAACTGCCTCGAAGGATGTTTTAAAATAACGCTTTTCCACTGAGCGGAGGAGGAACAGTGTCATGGCTCCACCACAATTAAAAAATGCGCCATTACCCCTCAAGTAGGATGAAAAGGAGCTCGTTGTGTTTTGTTCAAAAAGGAAAACTCTCCACAGATACAGATTTGTCCATTTCAAGGGGATTACATGCGTATCAGCTCTTAAACCAGACACACGGAATTCATTTACATGAAGTCTGCAGTATCTTATGACTATATGTCCCTTTTCTTCTGTATAGGGTATGACTCCAGATGCTGTATTTATGACTTCTTTCTTTTTTTTCCTCCCCAATTGTTGCTGCACCCCCTCTGCCGATCTGGGGAGGGCTGCAGACTACCACATGCCTCCTCCACATATGGAGTCACCAGCCGCTTCTTTTCACCTGACAGTGAGGAGTCTTGCCAGGGGGACGTAGCACATGGGAGGATAACGCTATTCCATCCAGCCCCCCTCCCCGGAACAGGCGCCCCGGTTGACCAGAGGAGGCGCTAGTGCAGCGACGAGGACACTTACCTACATCCGGCTTTCCACCCGCAGACACGGCCAAATGTGTCTGCAGGGACGCCCGGCCAAGCCGAAGGTAACACGGGGATTCAAGCCGGTGATCCCCGTGTTGGTAGGCAACAGAATAGACCACCACGCTTCCCCAGACGCCCTTTGTATCTACTACACTTAAGTATATTCTGAACAGTTCAGTCACAAAACACGATCCAAACTTGCCATGGAGACACATACTATCTGTCAGCTCTGACAATGTGGAGAGAAGGTGCCCTACATCTGGTGCCGTTAGGCCTACATCACTGCTGTTGGCATACCACATGTTGGTCCCATATTCCACAATAAATATATTGGTTATCTTCCTTCACAGTAGAGCTCCTTATGTGCCCGCATGCATGTTAACGTCAGAGAATCAAGATTAGCATGCAGTGGCGAGGCAGCTCGAACAAGATGGCTGGGCTCCTTGTTCTCCCTCTCCTCCTTCTCATAAATACTTTTAGAAGTCTGGAACAGGGCCGGGTTTTCCAAAAGATGCTAAATTTGCTCTGGCAGCAATCATTATAATTGGGGGAGATACCAGCATTAGGATGCCTCTGAGAAATTCCAGTCCATAAGTAACATGGATGAGGATGGGTTTCCGTGGTCTTTCTCATCTCAGGGATGTAATTTGGTCTGAAGCCTTGGCGGCATCGCCATCACCATGTTTGAAAAACTAGGGGGAAGGTGAAAAAAAAACAGGAAAGTATGAAAGAGTGTTTATTATCTACCTTTCTCTGTTTATTTCCTGTTGCCACTTTGTTTCTTGGCTCATTATTGCCTTCTCGTCTGGCCGAACAACTCTTCTGCCAGCATGCGAGCGGGCGCCCATACGGACAACGCCGCAGCCAGTGTTCATCCTCACTTGAAATCGTCATAAGTACAATAAATCCTATGACACTGAATGACGCATGCCTAATGAAATGGAGTCGAAGCTGGAAAACGTCTGTCAAATCATTCCAGCTGACTGACCCAGGGACTCGGGTAACGGGGTAAAGTTCATCACCCCTTGATTACAGGCACAATAATAAGCCAATTAGAATCACTGCTGCCGGCTGACCTTTGCAAACGCGCAAAAGCTGTTTCTAATCGAGCTTTCGCAGACTTGGAGAACAATACTAACCGGATTCCCTCCAAGTCACCCCCCTCATAAGTGCCAGCCGAAAAGAAAGGACAGACCTGTAGAAAGATATAATGTCCTCCATTCACTTTTGTCTCCCCGTAAAGTGCAGCTCACATGTTATTAACATCAGGTCTGTTACTTCAGATTGCTTTCTGCCCCCCCCCCCCCCCCCGTGACTGAGCAGAATATAAAGCGAGCGTTTGATGGACACCGGGCCATTTCCCATCCCCTCGTGCAGCCATTCATCGCTTTCAAGCCATGCTTTTTTTTCTCTTTCCTCTTTTTTGTCACTCTTTTGTCCGCGGAAGCTGCTTTGATGCGTTTCATCCCAGGTGCTCTAACCCTTGATGGATCCTCCTTTGAGCTCAACAGAATTCACAGTACAGGGAAGGGCTTAGCCAGAAGTCATACAGGGACGGACCCCAGTGTTAATGTGGGAGATCAGAAATTACTAACTTCACACTTTAGTCATATGTTCTCCATTTCATTCACTTTGGTGTAAAGTGGAAAATCAAAAATTAATTTAAAAAAAGGTGTAAAATATTATCCTTAGCAGCGTGAATGTGTGTGTGCAGCTTGCTGTATTGATAAGGATTCAAACTATATGAGAGGTGTTGTTTCGCTTCACTTTTTCATCTTACAGATGTATATAAAAATAATATGTACGGTCTTTGTTGAGTTTCTAGCCACAATGCTAAAGATGATACATAAATGAACCAGCCTGATGCTGTTCCTCCAAACAGGGACCCCCCCCCCCATAGACCTTATCAATTATGACTTAATCCCAAATTCCATTTGTGCAAATATTGCAAAAAAATAAATAATGTTGCACTCATACCTTCAATACAACAGAACTTGAATTTAAGGTTTTGCTGTGTCCCAAATGGGGAGAACGAGTTGCCGGCGGTCTCATTTTAAATTTCAGGGACACACATTCACAGACATGTGGGCCCGTGGTCATGAGCAAGCTGCCATGAGAGCCACATGGACGGGTTCCTCTCCGTCTGGCCGCCTCTCAGCAGCCAAGTGGGGGCTGTACGCACCGAGGAATCAGCCCTGCATGGAAAGACAAGGGAGCTTATGAATATTGCCTTTCTTCAACTTCCTGTTTACCCTTTTTACGAATGTCTGGCGAGCATCGTTAAATGGCTTTTTATAGTGCTGTGTAAGACCTTCTTTGCTATCTCACTGTGAGATGAGCTAGGTAGGGTGAGGTACCAAAGAAATGACGCTTATAACGAAGCTGTGTTGGCTTTTTCAGGCAATTGTACTCTGATGAGTGGAATTGAGTCACATAATGCAAATGTGACAACAACGCCTGATGCTGATGTGTCAGGTGCCGACATATTACATCCACACACATGGAGAGCAACGCATGGTTGTGATACATGGGTGCAGTATCTGAAGTCTTCTCCAGAGCGGTATAGAAAGAAAGAAGGCCACTATTTTTTTCATAGTACAGGTTGCAATGAAATGTGTTCTCTGCATTTAACCCATCCTATTGTATAGGAGCAGGGGGCAGCTGCAGCACCCGGGGACCAACTCCAGTTCTTCATTCCACTGCCTTGCTCAGGGGCACAGACAGGAGTATTAACCCTAACATGCATGTCTTCTTGATGGTGGGAGGAAACCGGAGCACCCGGAGGAAACCCACCGCAGGACATGCAAACGTCACACGGAAAGGACCTGGGACGGCCTGGGGTTCGAACCCAGGATCTTCTTGCTGTGAGGCAACAGTGCTAACCACTGGGCCACCGTGCCGCCCACAATATATACACATAAAAAAAGAAACACAAGGAAATTGTAAGATCGCTGTCTTTTGTTGATGGACTGTTAATAAAGTAATAAAGTTTTATCGGGATCATCAGTATGCAAAGCATCCACGACCTAACTGACTTTTTGGCTCCCTTTGTTTACACAATTCATCTTACTTACTATAGTAAGTAAGATGAATTGTATAAGATGATAAATTGTATAAGATGAATTGTTTGCCTGTTCCTTGAATATGTAAAATATGTAAATTGAGTTTAGCCTTTTGAATGGTACTTCACACAAATGTTCCTCGGGAGTCTGACATGGGCCTAAAAAAAGAGGTTTTAGTGATTACCGAGAGCTGGCTTAGTCAGCGTGGTGGTCAGACTTTAACTAGCCCCCCATCTCCCCACCACATGCATACTCCATTTATCCCATTTTCACCATCCAGCGGTCTCCAGGTGGTTGTGCTTACGTTGCTCATTTAAGTTATTCCAGTTTAGTCTGTTCACTGTACGTACTGGTATGCAGACCCGGATAAACCCAAAGCTTACAGTACACTACCGGGTGGTTTTATTATCTCTTTATTTAGCCTAGCTTCAGCTCATGAAGTGAAGTTTCTGGACCTGATTAAATATCCAGTTTTCTTCAGATTGTAAAAGGCTCCATATATTCAAAAGGTTGTGCACAAATGCCTGGTCTCCACTGAAGTAACGTCCCTCTATTTGCCTGTCCCAGCTCTAACAGCAATGCTGCTGGTTCCATTTCAAACTTAACGTCCACAACTCCCCTATTTTCCAACGTCTCTCTAACATCTCCTGTGCAGGATGCATTGACAAGGACTTTAAATGACGCCAGAAGAAGAGCGGCCCAGTTCTGGCATTGTTTAACCGGTTATGCGTCATCTAAATATTTGACATTTTGCAAATCACTTTAAGGCAAGGATGGGCATAGTCGCCAGGCATATCTATGACCACCTAAATGCCAGTGAACCTGGGCATAACACTATATTTCTGGACAGGGACCTTACAGTCTGGTTACTGCCACTGAGTAGTCTAACTGTGCTGTACATTATATGTTACACTTTCAATCTACATGTCAAGGAAAATATGAAAAAAGTAAACTAGTCCACCATGCCGCCTTAAAGCGGCGGCCATGGTGGCCCAGTGGTTAGTACTGTTGCCTCACAATAAGACGGTCCTGGGTTCGAACCCCAGGCCATCCTGGGTCCTTTCTGTGTGGAGTTTGCATGTTCTCCCCATGTCTGCGTGGGTTTCCTCCGGGTGCTCCGGTTTCCTCCCACCAGCAGAAAGACATGCATGTTAGGGTTAATACTCCTGTCTGTGCCCCTGAGCAAGGCAGTGGAAAGAAGAACTGGAGTTGGTCCCCGGGCGCTGCAGCTACCCACTGCTCCTGTACAATAGGACGGGTTAAATGCAGAGAACACATTTCATTGTAACCTGAACAATGACAAGAATAAAGTGGCAGTGACTTTATACCTTATATATAATGAGTATTTTGTTAGAAGTTACCCAGCTGACTAACGCGAAACCATGGAAGAGCTACCACCAATATATTTTTTATATTTTAAGTAAATTAAGAGGCTGCAAAGAAACAAGTTTCATCACGCAGAGAGAGACGGACAAGTCAGAAGTCTTTATTTGCCTCGCCGTAGCCAGCAAGACAGTTAAATACTCAGCCCCACATGCTGCATATCGTCGGTTCAACAGTAGGAAAAACAAAGCCCCAGATGCTTATAAACCTCGCAATTTCGTGGCAAATGCCTTTAAAACAATCAGGGCAGAGTTTTTAATGTACTCCCCCCCCCCCTATATCTTGGAATTAAAAGGACTAGATTTGCAATGCCTGTGGTCAGGCAGCCAGGAAACCCAGGAGCACCGAGTCCCGGCTCATCTGAAACCCACATCGTTAGACGACACGTTGAAAGAAAACACACGATAAACATGTGGCAGAAAAGTGGCTCAGTGGAGAGAAACAAGTGCCGCACTATGTCCTTCATTACAGCTCCAGCATGTCCTTGACTAAAACAATGCTCACTCTCTCCACTATTTACTGAAGGACGTCGCCATGGTAACGGCTGGTGGCAGTGAAAGTGTGCTTGATGTTTTCCTTTCAAATACACATGGGTCTGCTTTTTCCTTTTGTTGTGGTATGTGTGTGTGTGTGTGTATATATATATAAAACATATTATATAATATATATATATATAATAATATAATATTCCGCTCCTCATTTGTTGAGCACTTTTATCAACACCAATGACGGATTCTGAAAAAACAAAAAATGCTATATATATATATATATATAGAGAGAGAGAGAGAGAGAGATAGATAAGGTTCTGTGTTTGAGCCCCGGGGCAGTCCAACTTTGGGGGGGGGGGGTCGTCCCGGGTCGTCCTCTGTGAGGAGTTTGCATTTTCTCCCTGTGTTTGCGTGGGTTTCCTCCGGGTGCCCCGGTTTCCTCCCAGTCCAAAGACATGTAGGTCAGGTGAATCGGCCGTATTGAATTTTCCCTAGGTATGAATGTGTGTGTGTGTGTGTGTGTGTGGGCCCTGTGTGATGGCCTGGCTGCTTGTCCAGGGTGTCTCCCTGCCTGCCGCCCAATGACTGCTGGGATATGTCCAGCACCCCCACGACCCTGAAAGCAGGTTAAGCGGTTTGGATAAATGATAATGGATGGATGGATATTTTTTTTTTCAACAAAAACAGACTACACAGGACTTGGACTCTTAAACCTGACTTTATTTAGTTTGAACCTTGATGCCTCTATGTCCCCGTACAATACATTCAGTATATACATTTGGCCATGAGGGACTATACAGAGATATGTTATAGTAGTGCATACATACGTGACAATAAAATGTACACTAAGGTAACTCATACACACCACTTTCCCAGCATCAGTGGCAAGACACACACAGGGCAAGTCAATGGCTGATGGCTTGGTTTACACACACACACACACACACACACACACACACACACACACACACACACACACACACACACACACACACACTCACACACTTTAAGACAGTTCTCTGTGGGAGGAGAGGGGCTCTTCCAGGTTCTCGCAACAGAGTCACACACATGTCTAGAGTGGGTCTACTGACTGCGACAAAGCCCCCCCCCCTCTTCGTGAGAACCGACCCACCCTCCCTTCCTCCGCTCTCCCGGGTTCTCCATCTCTCCCACCAAAGCTAAGGCCTCTCTCTCTACGCCGTGTGGCCATTGTACATGGGTTCTCTCCCGTGGTAAAGTAACACTCATCAGCAGCAGTAACTGAATAAGCAGCCTCCTCTATAATGTCACATACGTGACCACTACAACGGGAGGATTCAAGACATACGGCACGTTACACACATCATGTTTAATTTATTTACTTTTGCAAAACATTTTAGAATAATTTCTCTCAAGGAAATTACATATAGGTCCACTTCGGCGACTCGTCGTTACTTTATAAAGCCATAGTAGGGGGGCCACCCCGTCGCTTCAACAGCCAGCCACATACCCACCGATGCCCTGATGAGAGCACTGCGTAAAACGCCCTTCCTGTCTCCTCACTTACTTTGCCAACAAAATAAACTTTTTTTCTCTTCTCTCCCTAACAACCCATTTTCTGCAAAGAACCTTTAAACTCAGGCGATGCTCTGGATCAGGTTTCATCCAGGCGAACACTTGGTACCATCACATCTGTCATACACATTTAGTGGGCGCACGCCGTCCAACCAGCGAGTTCTTCCACGGCTACGGGGTGGCGCATCACACGGCAGAGATGCGCCATAGAGACGAGCGTTCACGTTACACAAATCCGGTTCTTCATCGCTCTTTGTAGTTTCTTTTCTCACGGTGCATGCTGCAGACACTCCAAGCCCAGGTCCGGCTCCCCCGAACTGCCCCCTTTTCGCATGGATTTGCTCATCAGCCAGTGGTGCGTTTGACTCGTGTGAGTCACGGAGCCGGTGGTAGTTTCCGCTCTGAGGCAATTTGAGCCTACGGGCGTTAAACACGCCTGATCTGACTCGCTACCTTGCAGGGGCGGACGCCGTCGGCCCGTGTTTACATTACCCCGCCGGGGTAAATCAACCCCCTCGCCGCCGTGGCTTGCAAGCGGCGGGGGTCCGGCCTCCGGATTCACACGCCTTCGCTCAAGACCGCGGTGGACTCTGGGAAAGATGCCTCGGAGTCGGCCATGTTTTTCCTATTACTTATCACAGTCACATCTGGTTAACGAGTCAAAACAAATGAAAACGGTAGCAAACGAGCCACGGGGCTGACAGCTCGTCTCGCCGTTTCAGAACGCATTGTGCGCACACGCACACGCACACGCACACACACACACTCAAACGGGTGGGCACAAATGTACGCACACCTGATAGGGAAGGGTAGGCGATAAAGAGTTCTCGATGCTGAGTGAAAGCGTGACAGACCGAAGGTCAGTGTTCATCTCGATGAAACAGGGCATGCCGTGACGGGTCCGGGGGGGGGGGGGCTTCTGCAACAGTCTCTCACGCGCGAGGCTCAACAATCCCGTTGGTCAGGAGACACCACAACTCGTGCCTCAAGAGTCAGGCCACAGAGGCGAACACACGTTAAGCAGAACTCGAAACAACAAAAAACGCAAAGCACCACAGTAGAAGAGGCTGGATACGCCCCGGAAAAAACACGATCACGTCGGCACATAACAATGAGGGCCGGGGCCAAACAAAAAATGGCCATCACAAAGGAGTAACACATCAGTAATAATTACCCCCAGAATAAATTACAGCCACAGAACAATTGTCAAAAAGCAGAGCTGGAAATCAGAGGATCTAGCGGACTGATTTGACCCATGCATTATAAGGCGTTAACCAAACATCTGTTACTGACATCACACAATATCATATTAGTGTCTTGACTGTACATACAAAATGCTGAACCTTTTTTATCTTTTGGGGGAAAAAATAACAAACAATATTTCTTGGACTGTTTATGCTAAAGAAAAAAAAATCCTCAAAACCAATGATGTAATTTTAAGGGGATTGGAAATGGAGTTGGGGGCAGATCGATATCTGCAATCCCATTGTACCTATTGATCTGCAGATGGGCGAATGAAATTGATTTTCTGAGGTAGACAATGCAGGCATATTTCATTCTCCTGATGCAAAACCATTCTAAGCGGGAGGATAGTGAGGGTAATTTCATCCATTTGGACAGGCTCTGGTCCCTGGCCTTGGCCAATTGTACTGTGTCAGTAGGGCTGACCCATCCATCATGCTCAGCCGCATGTCTTACTGACGCGGTACTTACACCGTCATTGGAGTGATGCACCCACTCAGTGATGGATAACCGACAGCGCGCACACCGACATCATAGAGACATCGGTTAGCCCGGCTCTCGGGCCGGTTGTTCCTACGCTGCTGGGGGACACGCTGTTTACGCGCTGCAGCTCTATTCAATATCCTGGCCACCGTATGGGGCCCATGTGGACGATATACCTAAACTCGCCTCATAAATGTACCTTCCCACACAGGCTCTCTTGATCAACAATTGTGTTTACAGCATCAGCAGAGCCTAACTGAACGAAGAGACTAAACAAGCACTACAATGATCCTATACACGCCCAGAAAAGTACAACATCTTATGAAAAAAAGGTACATACCAGTGACAAAAAGGGTAAAATATTGTACTTCTTTCTGTGCATAGTGTATATAGCGCTAGGGGAAACCAGTCGAGGAGTCAGTGAAATGATGTTCAGACATGTCAGTCCGTGATGTTGTAAAGTGGATGTCTGCCTGTTATAAATTAAAAAAAATATTAAAATAAAGTTCTGTGACAGTGAATTTATAATTATGAGATAGTGTGTAGCAGACACCGAAGCAGGTCTGGGATCTAGGGGCCATTGAGGTGATTGAGATTCAGCAGGTTGCGATGCTACTGTTCATCTTCCCATTATCCCACAGAGCTTTTGTCCAGCCCTGTCCAGCCTGCCCCATTTTTATTGACCCAAGTAGAGCCCCAGGGGCCCTGTGAGTGTAGTAGGGGCCACGCAGGTTTGAAACCTGAGGGTGGCCCATGGCACTATAGTGTCCTGATGGCCACAGGGTACAGCAAGGACATGTGTTCGGCACCCTTGATGGGCAGCTTGCGGCTGGAGTAGAAATGGATGATCTCAGGCACGCTGTCAAAGGGACAACTGTTTTGGCCCAGAACGTACTTGCTCTCCTTTGTCCTTGACAGCTTCATGTGCATGAAACCCTGGCTACTCCTGCGGAGAGGAAGATGGCAGAGGAGAGAGAGTGGGATAAAGGAGGTGGAGCAAATGGGAGAGTGGTAGGTAGAAGATGGAGAGACAGAAAATGGGAAAGAAAACACCACATTAGCTCTATTAGAAAGGGTCAACATCAAAGGGTGCATTTTTCAGAACTGTAAGAAAGGTGACAAACCCAATGGTTCACAACAAATAAAGGTAATATTACAGTACATCAAGAGCCTCCTATCACGTTTTGACCTCTACAGTTCTACAGTATGGTTTTTTATTAATCCTAATGGGGCAATTCTTTCTCTGCATTTAACCCATCCTAGCTGTGTAGCTAGGAGCAGTGGGCAGCTGCTGTGCAGCACCCGGGGAGGGACCAACTCCAGTTCATCTTGCCATGCCTCAGTCAGGGACACAGACAGGAGTATTAACCCTAACATGCATGTCTTTTTGATGGTGGGAGGAAACCGGAGAACCCGGAGAAAACCCACCGCAAGACACGGGGGAGAACATGCAAACTCCACACAGAGGACGACCTGGGATGACCCCCAAAGTTGGACAACCACAGGGGCCGAACCCAGGACCTCCTTGCTGTGAGGCGATAGTGCTAACCACTGAGCCACCGCGCTCAAGTTTGCTCAAGATTACAACTTTGTCAAAGAGCCAATGGTAATCCCCCTCCATCTCTTTCAGAGTAGAAAAGGGGTTTTGAAATTGCTCAGTGATGTATCAGGCAAAAGGATTTAGCAAGGGGTAAATATAAAAATGATACAACATGAAGCTTAGCAGCAACCTCCGTTTATGATGCAACTTCATGTTTTCACTACTTTTTCTGTAAATGTGTGCAGGTTTGATAACTCGTTCAACAGCTAGAAGTTGCAATATTCTGTGATAGTCTTCAAAGATGTTCTGAAATTTCATCATTGCAAATCATAAATAATAAATGATAACTGCTAAAACTTTGACAACATGCAGTAGGTTTCCACTGTTTGGGATTATAACATCAACACAACAGACACCCTCTCATCCCAACTCACTATATTTAAGAAGATCCTTTTAAACAGCCGTTTGTCTTGGTTATGATGCATCTGCACAGAGAGCTATGCTACTACAATGGACAAACCTGGCAATAAGGAGGATATCAATGAAGTGACAGTGAAAGGGAGAGGAGGGGAAAGCTCTGTTGGTCACACACAGTTGAACACAACACACCGGGTTAGCATCAGAGCCGCACTCCCAGTGTGGCACCAGTCACCGTTATCTGCAGCATGCCAGAGATGCGGAGGAAACTGATCCCCATGACTACTGTGCACGTTCAAGGCGAGTGTCTATTGGATATATCACTAAAATTCATATAAAATCATAAATCCTTTGAGTAAAAGTAGTATCCGGGAATGTCATTCTAACATGAACTTGTTTTTTTTCTCCCCGTTTTGATAAGAAATAACTAATGTGTTTTGTGGCGGTTTGGTGCTCTACATTCACAAGTCACGTGCTGCAGTCAAAACTGTCATGTGGTCGAACCCAGATCACAAATTGTGTCCCACGTGATTGCACCTTCACACACGGTACATAAAGGGTTTCATCTTATGAAGCAGGCATCCCCTAAACTGATAAGAAACATCTTAAAGGTAGACTCTATAAGCAGACACCAGGCAAACGAGCCCCACTTGGTTATTCCACTTTGCTTACATCTTCTTTGTTTTGGTCTGATGAGTGTGTGTGTGTGTGTGTGTGTGTGTGTGTGTGTGTCGAGTGGGAATAGGGGAGAGGCTGTGAGTGTGAGATGCCACTTTTCACAAATGGCAGACAGAGGAAAGCGTCCTCAACTGGGAAACATACAAGCTTGTGACTGCTATCACGAACATATACATACATACGGACACGCTTCCCTGAAGTGGAAATACATTCAAACCAGGAGAGGATTCATAAGCAAGGCTGCTTTTGTAGCATTTGTAATATCTTGCGATCTCTAGCTCTGGAAGTTGTTGGTTTGGAGGTGTGGGAGGGGGAGGTGCTGTGGGACTGATGTTGAGGGGAGGCAGCTCTGTGATGAGGGAGAGCGCCACCCAGTGGTTCCACCCCAAAAATGAAAGATGTTTTTGCAATGATCATGAAATACCCTAGAGGCCGCTGTTTCACACGATTGTAGAGTCCACCTTTAAAAACGGAATATTTGGAGGCCATTATAGCGATACATGTACTCTAGCGGAGGTATGAAGCGGACTACCCCTGCAGCTGGTTTCAGGTTAAAACCCAGCAACATCCATGTGTCCTGTCAAGATGCCCTTGAGCAAGACACGCAATTCATGCCTATTCACTCGTTATATAGATAAGTGCATCCGCTTGATGTGTAAAAAGTGATAAAAGTGCACAAGAACAGAGCTTAGGGCATCTTAAATGAGAAGCTTATCTCTTAATTAACCCACCCCAAGGGGGATTTTGTTGCCATTTGTTTTTTTAACTTTTTAACACCTTAAGGGAAATACAGTGCAAATACAATTTTCAGGAAAGGCTGGCAATTGCCCCAAGATGGTCTGGTCATGGTCAAAGTCCTAAAAGAGGTCAAAACTGTTTTGTCAAAAATGGCTCTAATTACTTAATACTGACATTAAAATAGCTGACTTTCTGTTTCTTAGATATATTTCAATCCATTGCTGTTGTGAAAAATGTGTTGGTTGAAAGATTGGTAGTTGTCAGAGTTCATGGGGTGGGTTTTATTGTGCCTGGCACATCTTGTTTCGGTTTTGTTCTGGGGCATTGAGAGCAATAGACACAGACACAATACTCACAAGGAGACAGGGGGAAAAGATTTAATGGTTTAATTGAGCGGCATCCATCAAATAAATGGAGACATGCAGATTATGAGGCAAATTCTTCTTCGGTTCATTAGTGTCAAGATAGTGCAGCATGGTAATTAAAAAAATGACCAGTGAAACGAGTCACATTAACAATAAATAGAAGCATAGCTTAATGTCTTGACATATAATTACAAATATTTTTACTGAAAGAATATATAAAGTTAAATGTGTATATGTGAGAGCTCAAGTAGGACAAAAGCACTTTGATAAAGCATTTTTAACCAGCTGTTTGTGACAAAGCACTACGCCTGACAGAAAAAGGGCAATAATACAGATATAAACAAACACCAAGAGAGCTAGGCTGATATTGCAGAAACCATGAGACGTAAAATCCTAAATAGTTGGAAAGCTGACGGAGAAGGTTCCACTCACAGAGATGCAATAACTATGTTTTTAATGCAAGAAATGTGTGTGTATGTTTGTGTGTCGGTTTATGGAGAGTGGAACTCATTTTCCTAGCCACTGCACTCTACAACTCAACAATTTTGCAAGTAGTGACAGAAAAGCTTATGTTTTAAATCTTCCCCTAAATTGTATTTGATGAATTCTCATTGAGTACAGTATTTCTTGGACTATAAGTCGTGCCGGAGTACAAGTCACATTCAGCAAAAAAACGTGTTGTTACAAGGAAAAAAAACCCCCATAATATAAGTTGCTTCGGTGTATAAGTCGCATTTATATGGCGGTACAGCATTTTCAATTGAGTCACAAGATTAAACAGTGCCATCTAGTGGCCTTAGTTGAAATGTAGCGTATTCGTCCGACAAAATTATCAACTCCCATATTTTCGTAATGTGTGTGTGTGTGTGGCATTAGTGTGCATGTGTGTGTGTGTGTTAGTGTAGATAGCGGGACTGAAAACTAAAGCACTTATGATCCTAATTCTTTTTGGAGGTGGTAGGTATTGTTCCAGAGAGTACGGGAAAAATCTCAAAAAATTAAAATTATGCATAAATGTGCAAAATATGCATTTTTCTAAAAATGGCTAAAAACCACTTTTCTCGGCATTTCAGATGATTCTGAGCATCTTTGATTTTTTTCACCTATATAAAACATTTTTTCTGGGACTTAAATGTTTTGGCATTATGCAAAATAAATGCATTTTTGCAAAAATGCACTTATGATCCTAATTTTTTTTGGAGGTGGTAGGTATTGTTCCAGAGAGGACCAGAAAAATAGCAGAAAATTAAAATAATTATGCATAATTATGCATAATTCTGCAAAATATGCATTTCTAAAAATGGCTAAAAACCACTTTTCTCGGCATTTCAGATGATTCTGAGGAGTTGGAGTGGGGGGGGGGTTTAGGGGCAGGGGGAAGGCGGTTAGCTGGCAGGATGAAGAGGAGGGAGATTTAGACGGGTGGATAACCAAACCGCTACATTGTAGCGGGGTTCTTCTAGTATTGTATAAAGTCGCTTTGGAGTATAAGTCGCAGGACCAGCCAGACGAGTAAACAAACAGCGATTTATAGTCCGGGAAATACGATATGCTTGGAGTCAGGCCTTAGGTTAGACAGAGCCACGCTTTAAAATGGAAACACATCAATAGCAGCATTTTTAGATCCCGAGCTGATTTCCCATTTGGCATTCAGTGCCACTTATCATTTCTGTTCTGTGGAGACAGAAATCAAGACAACAGAGCAATAGGAAAAAGCTGCCGATAATATGAACACAGGTCTATTTATGATGAGACAGGCCTTCTGGGTTCTTATCATCTCTCTGTGTTTGTGGGCTTTTATTGTTTAATCAGGATTAATTTCACTGGGTAGGGTCTGGTGGCCTATATTTTGTGGTCTGTGACTTCAACTTTAACCTTTATTGTCGACAGTGCAGGAATAGGCTGACACTAATCACATCTTATCTTTACCTTCAAAATATTGGGCTGGCACATGAATAATGCTCTCAAAGCTCTAAATCCATGGCATTAGAGGCGGCAAATACACCCGGGGAAAGATAGCAATCTTGAGCAGAAAGCATGACCTTTTTGAGCATCATTTGGCATTAGATATCCTGGATGCCCATTATTCCCCCTTGATTTGTTCAAGGAAACATCCCGACTGTGTCTGCACGATGAGCCCTACCGTTTTTAAAAGGCAACGGCACGGTTTTAATACATGAAGAAAAAAAAAAGCAGTGCTTTTGTGAAGCAGGTTATGATGTTTTATACACAAATCTGTCTTTCAGGTCAATTCAACTTCACATTCAATTTTCTTTATAAAGCCCATTTCATACCAAAGGCATTTCAATGTCCTTCTACAAAATAAAATGAAAAAAAGAAACCAAGCAGAAGCAAGTATAACGCTCAAACAGATATACAGGACCAAATAAAAGAAAAACGTTCCTACAGCACTTCTATATAAAAAGGTTTTCAATTTACTTTGAAAGGGGCTTGGAAGTTATATATTGATGCAAATGCTTCTTTACAATTTGCTCAGAGAGCTTACCGAACCAGGAAAGACTTGAGATAGGTCTACAAAGAGTGAAAAAACTTTCTTCTTAAGCAAATATTTGGTAATCAAACACACAGATAGGGGGCGTCCGGATAGAGTGGCGGTCTATTCCGTTGCCTACCAACATGGGGATCGCCGGTTCGAATCCCAGTGTTACCTCCGGCTTGGTCGAGCGTCCCTACAGACACGATTGGTCGTGTCTGCAGGTCGGAAGCCGGATGTGGGTATGTGTCCTGGTTGCTGTACTAGCGCCTCCTCTGGTCGGTCGGGGCATCTGTTCAGGGTGGAGGGGGAACTGAGGGGAATAGTGTGATCCTCCCTCACGCTACATCCCCCTGGTGAAACTCCTCACTCTCAGGTGAAAAGACGCAGCTGGTGACTCCACATGTATCGGAGGAGACATGTGGTAGTCTGCAGCCCTCCCCTGGCTCGGCAGAGGGGGTGGAGCAGCAACCGGGATGACTTGGAAGAGTGGGGTAATTGGCCGGGAGAAAAATGTGGAAAAATCCAAAAATTAAACATTAAAAAAAAAAACACCAGAAGGCGAGGACATATTCGTAATTTCCGAGACGTCATCAGATGGACTATATGGAAGACGGGTTTAAGGAAGGTAGTGGGGAGGGGGTCAAGGAGACAGGCAGGGGGGTTAACCTGTTGTGCAGCTACATCACACCAACACAAATTTGTCGTACCACCCTCAGGAGTACACCATGTGGTGAGGGGGCTCGAATTTCTTAGCAGACTAATGAGAAACAACAATACTGTGCCTAACACAAAGTAATGTATGTAATACGCATTTTTCTTGGAAAAGTGCAGCATATTCTTCAAATTTAGTGGTGTTAGAGGTTAAAACTCAGCAGGAACCAATGACGAAGGATTTAAAAGCTTATCAGTTATGGGGGAAAGAGTTTGCGCCATGCTTTTGTTATCATCAATGATCCTAGAAATGCCCGCATGCTCGGTGAGATTTATCGCCCCATTTTATCTGTGCAGTTTGTCTTCATCAATGTCAAGAGTGGATCTGAAGCTTATATTTGTGCCAACTGCGTTCCGCCCTCAGTCACTTCGCTCTTAATCCCCCTCTAGCTCCCCCATTTCTCCAGGGGCATTTTCTGTTTGTCAGATATAATTCAAAATGTAATTTTGACAACATCAAGTTTCCTTTCACCTGTAGTTTAACCTATCTGCAAAGTCATCTCATGACGGCGGTGAAAGCAGAGGTAACTTTTCATAAGGGCTGATAAAAGTGTTGGCTGGCAATGCATTGTGGGTCATGTTAGGTAAGTTTTGACTGTATTCACCTGCTCTGGGATCAAAGTTGCATTAAAAAAAAAACCCACAAAAAACTGAATAGAAACTGCAGCATCAAGGACAGACGTGACGGTAGTGGTAAGGCTTTTGGAGATAATCAGGTCAGGGTCAGGAGGATGGCCTTGTTTGTGGGTGGGTTCAGAAACATGCTAGGTGAGGTCACAAGAGTCTAGCAGGCAAATAAATGTCCCTGACTCACTTGGGTCTTGGGTCATCAACATGAATGTTGACTCACCCGTCAAAATCTGTTGATAGCAAGGACAACAGGTCAACCAAATCATGCAGAAATTGCTTTGTTGTTTGGAGATGGGGGGGGTAGACAAGTGAGAAGCAGTACTGGAAGTTTACATTTTAGAACCAGCTATTAAAAAAGTAGGAATCCCCCCCCCCCAAACAGGTTTTTACAGGTACATTTTTTTTCTCCCCAATTTTCTCTGGCCAGTTATCCCACTCTTCCGAGCCATCCCGGTCGCTGCTCCACCCCCTCTGCCTATCTCTTGCAGACTACCACATGCCTCCTCCGATCCGCCAGCCGCTTCTTTTCACCTGACAGCGAGGAGTTTCACCAGGGGGACGTAGCGCGTGGGAGGATCACGCTATTTCCCCCCAGTTCCCCCTCCCCCACCAACAGGTGCCCCTACCGACCACAGGAGGCGCTAGTGCAACGACCAGGACACATACTCACATCCGGCTTCCCACCTGCACACACGGCCAATTGTGCCTGCAGGGACGCCCGACCAAGCCGGAGGTAACACGGGGATTCAAACCGGCGATCCCTGTGTTGATAGGCAAGGGAATAGACCGACATGCTACACGGATGCTTTTTACAGGGAAATTTGATGGGGGGGGGGGGGGGGGCGATAAGGGCTGGAAGAGAAAAGGGGTAAAAGGGTAAGGGAGCAAGAGCAAGGAATAGTCCGAAAAACAGGAAGAAACTAGTTGAGGAACTACACATGTGAAAAGAATGTTTTTACTATCATTTGAGGCTTCCTTGTTTTTCCTAAGGCTGCATTTGTAACGGCAACAGAAAGTCTGACGTTCTACTTTGCGGTACAGACCAGGTGTTGTCATTGCAATCTATGCAGTAGGGGGGAAAAATGGTTTGTCCTTGTTTAAACAGTAATTTGAAGATGTAACCTGTGCCACATAGAGAAAAACTATCTTTCTTTTTTATCAAAGATGACACTAAAAGTCATGTTTTTTTGGCCAAACGTGGGACTCTGGACAGAACGAGTTGAATCCCCCATTGTGCGTTCATTCAAAAAGGGATGTTGAGTTTCCCCGTGTGTGCGCTGTGGCATCAAACACGTTTGTAAGAAACAATTTCTCCTCTCATCTATGACATATTTTTGTGCTCGGCAAGTAGAAACACGCTGTGTGAAGCCATCTCGAGGGCTGAGGAATAGGATGACACTGTGTCCTGAGAGACTTGTAAGGGGAGGGGGGGGTTAATGTGTTGTGTTTCATACACCTAAAAAGCTTTTTCCCCTCAGAAGAAAAGGGAAGGAGAGAGAGAGAGAGAGAGAGAGAGAGAGAGAGAGAGAGAGAGAGAGAGAGAGAGAGAGAGAGAGAGAGAGAGCACGGTAGAGCGATAGATAAGAGAAAGGGCAAGTGAACGAGAAAGAAAAAAAAACCTCACCCTCACTCACTTGAATCTGGGGACTTATCCAAGTCTTTCTGCATCACTGATGCAAAACACAAACGTGCCACCTCATGGCATTATAAATTTTTCAGCAACCCCAGACGCGAAAGATCTACACAGCCCCGTCTCTGCTGAGGTTTCCAGGAAACAAGAGAGCCGAGCTCGTACTGTACATGATCAGGCTGAACTCTGAGTCACCTTTGCCTTTAGAGGGGTGCCACTGTCATTCCCATGAATCAACCTGCTGATTGTTTTACTGGCTCGATCCAACTGACTAACCCTTCAGCTACAAAGCCTCCCCCTGCTTCCTGAAAGGCCTGAACAATGAACACTCATACAAATTGGCAAGCGCAGACACAAGTGTGTACCATGCAAATATACAGGGGGCAGAACACCGCAAGCACACACATTCATGTGTGTAGCTACATAAGGAAAGATCTCCGAGAAAAAAAACAACCTATAAACTACTCTGTTTAACAACACCCTATCATTGCTGCAGTTGACACTCTAAACAGCAAGCAAGTCGACAATCACCTACCAAGTAAATGGTGAAGAGTGACGACAACATACAGTTTTCCAACTCACTGTTTTCTCCGGCTTACGCTAGATTGACGCAAACGAGTCCTTCACTCCCGCCGTTACGATAGTTAGTTACATTAGCATTCACAAGGCTCAACCTTTGTCTATAGCATTGACCTCTGACCTCATCAAAGTAACCCAATGGGCTGTAAGGGCGAACAGCTGCGGGGGTTAAGCAGCCGAAGAGAGTGGAGGGGCAGCTTGCCTGGCTCAAAGGCCAGGGCCACACCTCGCGAGGGCTCCCGCTGAGGCATGAAGGATAAACTGCCCATCTCCAGTGTGACACTCGATCCAACACGGAGGACGTGTCAGAGAGGACAACCCACTGTTTGCCACCAGTATTTACCTATGTGAACGTCAAGGTCAGGAGGGACTTGTTACCATAGGCTCAGCAGTTTGAATCCCAAACACAGCTGAGAAAATGTGAGCAGGGAAATTGAGTAAGTAACACCCTTCCTCACGGACTTCTCTTAAAGGATGACAGTGGTTTTCAGCATTACCTGTATCTGTTGTATCCTATAGGTTGTATGCATGTACAAGTTGGATGCAGTCATTTTTGGCTGGTAGCTACCTTGAATCTTTTAGTTGAAGGGAGTACAAGATGGTACTGTCTTACTTTCACCTGTGATAACACTCTATAAGCAACCATAATACCCAGCAATCTTCTGTGTATCTTCGAAATGCCACCGAGATTGTGTGGATAAGTGTTCGCCAGCGATGTCATTGGTGGACAACCATGAATCACAATCTTTACATGACATTCGGTCATGGCAATCCTCCTGGCACTGTTGCCGGGACACTTAAATATTGTACACGCTGTTAAGTGTCGGGAGGATTGCCATGACTCGTACATCTGGGAAATCAAACAGACGCTGGCCAAGAGGATGGCACAACACAGGAGAGCTAATGCGTCAGGACAGGACGCCGCAGTCTACACCCATCTACAGACCAGTGGCCACTCTTTCAAGGATGAGGATGAGCACATCCTTGATAGGGAGGAAAGCTGGTTTGAACGGGGAGTCAAATGCCCCTTTTCCGCTACATGGTACCGGCTCAACTCGACTCGACTTTTTCGTTTTCCATTACTGGAAAGTACCGGCATTTTGGTCACTGTTACCACTTTTCTGGTACCACCTTTGTCGAGGTTCTAAAAAAACTGAAGCGAGTACCAAAATCAATGCAAACCAGCTATACTGCGGGGGTACTGTTACGGTAATGGAAAACAACACTCTGCGAGTCGGGTCGAGCCAGTACCATGTAGTGGAAAAGGGGCAAATGAGGCCATCTATGTTAAGAGGGAACGACCATCCCTGAGCTGGCGGGGGGGGGGGCTAAGAGTACATCTGTCATCATTTTACAATGCTGTGATTGCAGCAATTCCCCAAACCTCTGCGAGTAGTACACATGGCCATTGTAACTCTAGTTAATGGTCACGGCAACTTGCATCTGAAAGCGATCGTTGGTTTCAGTCATTATGCCACTCTATTGTATATAAGAGTGGGGATACCTGCAGTCAGTTGAGACAGAAGAGGTCGCTTAGATGAGTGATAAAACGGTTCTCTCAATAAACATTGTGTTGAGATGAACTGATTCAACTTTCTGTGATTTTCTTAACTGGATTATTGAGCACACAAAGAAACTTCCGCACAATTTCAGCGGCGGTCCAAAGACACACCGACTTCTCAGTATTATGGCTGCTGATGGAGTGTTGTCCCTACAATATATATTTTGAGACAACATTGAAAATCATGATTGTTTCCCTTTAAGGAACCACTGAGAGGGACCTAATCATCTTAATTCGCTCAGTGGGGCTGCTTGTGACTAACAATAAAATAATTTAGTCTTTTTTCTCAGCTCCCGAATGCTCCTCTATTAAATGTCTACCTGCTAGCCTCTCCCGCCTTCCATGACTGTGTTGTCACATGTTGTAAAGAAAAGCAGCCCACTTTGCCAGACCCTTCCTGTCTATCTGCATCAGCAAGATTGTACCTGGCTAATTAGGAGTCCAGGAAGAGCCTGTCAGAGTTCCTTTTGATAGCCCACAGGATTAGTAGTCAGTCAGACAATCAGACATCCATTCAGTCAGTTAGACATGCGGTCAGGCAGGCAATTAGTTGCAGAGACAGGCTTTCAATCAGTCTGGGCAGACCGACAAAAAGTCAGTCAAACATACTGTTCAACAGCTGCACATAAAAAGGAGTTACACCAGCAATCAGCTGACATGGAAAGTAGTGCGGTGGCAATGGACAGCCTTTCCTTTTCCTGTCAAAAACATACTATATGTTCCCAGCAAAAGGATTCACCCATAACAAGTAGAGCAATTTTATCTTACCACATCCCAGCTCTTCAACATATTAAGTAACAGAACATTTTATTAGTTTATGTTGTGTGATTGTGTGTCTTGAAAACAAAGGAAGTATGTGTGAAAAGGCCGTTTGTCATCAGTGACACAGTGATTTCATAGTTGATGATTTCATATCCCTCACTCAAGCATTTGTAGCACAGTTGATTCCTGTGGCCTTTATGTGAGTCATTGTAAATCAGTTCCTGTGGTGAGCTGATCATGTGTCAGGTATAGCTGTGGCACTGACATTAATAAGTTGTGCCTCTGACATTAATCAGCCCGTGTCTCCGTGTAGTCCAAAAACTCCGGTGAAGCCAATGGGATGTGACAGCACCGTGGGTGAGTGGGTGCCTCTCTGTAACCGTAACCTCCACCGAATGTCAAGCTAGACTAAACTAATCCTGATTTGTCCTTTGAACTTTTAGCTGGCCACAGCAGGGGTGAGAGGTTGCTGATGGAGGGTACCATTAACTGTGCTCTGGGCACATCAGCAAATCAAGGTGCCAGCTGGAGCAGAGGGGTGAGCAGGGGGAAATAGAGGACAGAGGGAGAGCAAGATGTAGGAGGGAGACAGGGGTCTGAAAGGTGAGGACTATTACCATACTGGGAAGACTGAGTCAGCAAGCAATTGCGCATGTAGAGTGTAGTAAAAGACCTCTACAAACAGGAGGTGAAGCTTTCCCACTACAGAGGGGGTGTACCCCACCATTTAGCATTGGCTTTATATCTGCTATGATTGGGTTCCACATGTGTGTTGTGCAGCGTGTGTGTGTGTGTGTGTGCCTGCCTATCCTTCTGTGTGTAGTCAGGGGGAAAGTCATTATTCTCAGTTATTGTTTTAGACTGTTTTGACTACCAGATGAGTGGGGTTCATCAAACACGGGATAGTGAATTTTCACTCTAACTGAACACCTTGAAGAGTTTCTGTTGATTTTCTTTTCGGATGCTCTCGGTGGAGCGTTATGCTGCGCATCTGAAACCAAAGCAGCGTGACTCAAGCAACGCAAAGTATTCAAAGCATTGTGTGTGTGTGTGTGTGTGTGCGTGCGTGTATTTGAGTGCATCTGGCATAAGGGCATGGTAGAGTGGTGTTCTTACTTGAGGGAGAGAGAGAAATCGTTCTTGCTGGTCTCACTGTTCCTCACCAGGTAGCTGGCCTCTTTACACAGCCTGAGTAGGGACTCTGCATCTGTTCTGCTAATGGCTCCGTGGTACCAGCTGTGGTGAACAGAGAGTAAGGCCCGAAAGAAGAGAGGAGGGGGAAGAGAGTAGAGAATGATTGCAAGAGACAATATGGAGAAGAATAGACATGAAACAGCATCGTTCTCCCAGCATCAAAACTGGTCAAGTCACAACAAACAAACAGGACAGCTTCCATACTGAAGCAAAATGAGAAATGTTCTGATCCGTGTAGCTTCTCCATCTAGTTCATGGTACATAAAGAACACCCCCCCTCATGCTAAGTTGCACCTGGGCTTGGACAATGTGGATTTCTAATGTCTTTAAGTTTAGAATCCTTCTTTATCCATCCATCCATTATCCGAACCCCTTATCCTGCTCTCAGGGTTGTGGGGATGCTGGAGCCTATCCTAGTAGTCATTGGGCGGCAGGCGGGGAGAACCCCTGGACAGGCCACCAGGCCATCCCCCAGAACCGGCGCTCTGACCGACCAGAGGAGGCGCTAGTGCAGCGACCAGGACACATACCCACATCCGGCTTCCCACCCGCAGACATGGCCAATTGTGTCTGTAGGGACGCCCAACCAAGCCAGACGTAACATGGGGATTCGAACCGGCGATCCCCGTGTCGGTAGGCAACGGAATAGACCGCCACACCACCCGGACAGCCCACATTATTCAAAACTGATGAAAATGTATGTGCATATATATGATAGGAGTGGGACTCACAACTGGCTCTCCAGGGGCATGGTGGGGTCAATGCGCTCCCCGAAGGAGGAGCTACAGTGGTCCAAGGAGGTCATCTTGGTGTTCACCAGACAACCACTGGAATGACGCTGAGGTGGACGACCTTTCCCTTCTTTGGTAGGTGACATTCGAGACTTCTCTACGCCGTCAAACTGGACTGTAATACGAAAAAGAGGAACAGTTGTACAGTTATATACGTATATATATTTTCTTTTTTATCAAAAGGCCATGGTGGGTATACAATCTGATGCTCTCTGCCTAATCTGAAGGTCACTGACTGTGTTCTGAAAACCGGTCCTTCTTTATGGTGCTGGAATGGCTAGCCTCATCATTACGCAGTAGTAATAGACATAGTTATGAATAACTTAGTTATAAAGGAGCAATATAAAGGCAGAGACCAATAAGGAAAACACAGTCACAGTAATTCATCTGAAACTCTTGGCTCTCTGTGGAGAATGAAGTCTTAGCAGAAAACTGCATGAAATAAAAACACTAGACTCGATAGGATTCCTTTGTGCCCAATAGGAAGAGCGTATGGGTATTTGTCTTGACTTAAGACTCGCGCTGTATTTCCCGAACAGTCTGAAAATGTTCTTACAGCGGCGGAGTGCGTGGGAACGAAAAGCGACAACTCATGCTGTGTTTTTCAATACAAACAGAGAGACATTGTACGACTGATCTGACTGAAGGATGTGTACACACACACACACACATGGAACAGCAGGCAAAAAAAAAAAATCAATCCTACCTCACTGTATAGGCATCCCACATGGGACAAAAATACAGCACACAAACAGTCACTCATACACCCACCCACATGCTCTTGTGAGAACAATCACATAAACACACACACACACACACACACACACACACACATGCATATAAATGCACAAATATATAGATGAATAATGGCCCAAAAAACACACAACATGCAAATGCACAATTACACACAAAAATGGGTCACACACACATGGGTCACACACACATACACAAACACACACTCACACAGCACACAGGTTGTGCAAGTTAACCATTAAGCTAGTCCTTCAAAACTACCAAGGTCAGCTGAGGGTACTCTGGCAGCCATACCCCTTCCCTTAAAAGGAGTCAGATGTAGTCTGAGGCTGACATGAAGCTAACAAATGGCGGGGGCCACCAGGTAGCTCCAGAGACAACCAGGAACCAGATAAACATTTGTGATATTTACACAGGCTGATATGAGTACAGACACAAAGCTAACATGCATGAAAAGAAAGGGGCTGAGGAGGTCTAAAGCATCAATAACACAAACGGACGAGGGTTATGTGTGCGTGTGTGTTACTGTGTGTGTCATCTGTGTTAATTCCGTATTTTATCCACCAGCCATCTCCATAATGAATGTCAAATCACCTTGGCTTTGGAGAGAGCCCAGTCAGAGTCATCACAAGGCTCCCCCACATCCAACACGTTTCCAGCCGCAGCTTTTGCCACTTAAGGGTTTAGGAGTGACACATCAGAGCCGCGGCTCTGATGGAAGAGGTTAATATGGCATAAAACTCCCAGCTAGCCCGGCTGTCTCGCTCCTAACGGCTCGCCATCACTCATTAACGGTTAACCTTGCTTCTAGTGTGTGATTTACCCCCGGCATAACACGGAAGCAACTGCACAGACAGATGGGCACTTCTGCAAAAACAACATATCCACTGAGTGCATTCTAATCCCATGATGCACTGAGGCTGTTCACAACGTGCTGATAGATGACACACAAGGTGCTCTCCAGACCCGGCGGCTAAACGACGACTTACGTGTGCGGCGGGTTGACGACTACCTAACCTAAATTTTATCGACGACTTTCAAGGCTTTGCACGACCAGGCCTCCGATCATATCAAGGGTCTACTAACCCCATATGAGCCCAGGTGGCTGATAGTGGCCCACTGAGCAGTCCCAGAGCCCGATCGGTGACTTAAAGAAGGGCTATCGTGCTTCTGCGGTCTAGGTCCCCAACCTCTTGAATGACTTACCTGTTGAGATTAAGTTTGCTAAATCCATCACTGCTTTTAAATTGCTCCTTAAAACATTATTTTTTTTAATAAAAAGCTTTCATCTCTGTGTTTTATTGGTGTTTTATTATTTCATCTTTTTGTGAAGCACTTTGCAACATTCTTAAGAAAGGTGCTATACAAATAAAGCTTATTTCTATTACAACCTTAAACCTAAACTTAACTATAAACTTCCTACCTAACCTGTATGTCATTAATATTAATAAATCAGGGCAAACATTTCACATTGGAGTATATGGAATACCCACTGCCTCTCTATACACGATGCTGAGAGGTACCTTACCAATCATGTATTTATTGGCGCTCTGTTAGAAGCATCGATATATGTATGATGTCATAGGATGAAAATGCATTGATCAGTTGGGATGGCCCTACACCCAGAACCTGTATTCCAATGAGAGGATAGCACAAAAATGTAATTCAAATAAAAAGTGAGTTTACACTACACTCCGTCACCTGGCTGACAGTATCAATCAATAAGAGTGGAGTGGTTACTGGAGACAACACCGTGTCAACACCTTGTCCACATACCAGAGCAGATGCTCAGGCATGAAAAAGGGCATACACTCACAGAAAGGTGAAGCTAAAAGGGAATAAAGAACAAGCTGAAAGGAGCACCCTCACAAACCAAGCATTTCAGATGGTCAATGAGCTACTCTATTCGCAACGAGAATTAGCACTGAACAGCCAATTATAAATTAGAAGCATTTATGAAGATTGCTATTTCCACAGCACTAGCACCCTGTGTGACGACATCTGTCCACGATCCATATTAACGCCATAAAGACAGTAAAATGTGTCGCAATTGATAAGCTGTGCATGTGAAAATATATAATCTCTTAGCGAATCCTTTACTTACACCAATATTGTTGACCAAAAAAGCAGTTTTTCTTTGACCACTTCTGAATGTTCTCCCTGCCGTGTGCGTGATGCATGCGAGCGAGCTAAGCGCGCAAACCAGTAAGAACCCCTCCCTGCTCCGATCCGTCCTGACTGGTCCATTTCCTTCTGGGGCGGTGAGATTTCCGAATTCGGCTGAAGACAGACCCTCTGGCAGACACCGAGACCGGATTTTTTCCTCAGCGTGCTTGCTTTAGCAACTGCGGACAGCATGTAATGACAGTTTCACCAAATTCTACACAAAAAAAAAAAAAAACAAAAAAAACTTCTTAAGTACTACTACTTTAAGTTAGTTAAAACTAGGATGTAGTTTCAGCCCCAGCCACCAGGTGCTCCCCTTCATCTCTAATCTACTTTGGCACCAATTTGTCTCAGATTGACCTCAGTGACCTTGTGCTCGCCGATGCTTTTCTCTAAACATACAAATCAAGGAAACAATTATTCCTGCGACCTTTTGTGCTTTATAACAGGTTGTGTCTGGGTCTTGACATGACAGCCAGATTGTAGCCTCGGTTGACCCGAACCTCGGCATCAGGTGAGTCGAAGGATCTTAAATTGTGCGTCGCATGAAAGTTCCTACGAGAGGCGTCCGAGGCAGCGTTGGTTTTCCAACCTCCTCTCTCACGGCGGTCATTTCAAATCTACGCTCACCGTCGTCAAAGTGTTTCAATACATTGGATGTATATGTGTACGGGTGAGAGAGCGTTTCCATGGCAACTGACCGAAGGAAAGGCGAATACACATTTGCGGCCCCTAATCCCCGTCAACCTTGACAAATCATAACATGAAGACAGCCAATCTCTGTCTCCCCCTCTTCATTCTCGAGCCCTCTCCCTTTACTGTCGCTCCCTCTCAGTGCCTTTGTCCTTCTCCCCCTTTTGGTCTCTCTCTCCTCCTTTCTTGTCTCCCTTTTATATTTGCAATCACGCCTCCCTCATCATACAAATCCCTTTTTTTCTCTGGCTGTGCTTGTGTGTGAGAGTGCGTTGCATGGCTGTGTGTGTGAGCATGTGTGTGTGTGTGTGTGTGTGTGTGTGAAGGTGAGAAAAAGAGATTGGAAGAGGGACTGCAGGGCCCGATTGTTTTGGTTACCTCCCATATAAATACCACTGTCAGAGCGCTCTATGGGAGAAGCGTATCTATGCTCCTGTGAGGGCCGGGACATAACAAGAGCAATGACAGCTTTATTCCACATGTCAACTTGACTAAGCGTCCCTCGCCTACAGCACCCTAACTGTAACAATGACACATAAGAAAAAAAAAAAAGGCTGGATATACTGAAAACCATTTGTGTGTTCGCCTCAGCTGAATTCATCGTTTGTAAATTAATGACTGACACAGCCGTCCACCAACCGGTGCTTAGAACCCACCTTACTCCTCCAACATCCCGCTGAGAGCAGTTTTAGGATTACGTGAAATAATCCTAGATTAGTTAACAGACATGAATGCAGCTAAGGGATATGGTAAAAAGGTGTTGTTAGGGATACTGTCATACAGATTCAAGATATCCCAATCAATTAGTAATCGCCTGTAGAAATGTGCAGAGGCAAATAGTAGCTGCGTCTATGCATCCTGAAGAGAGGTAAGGGGGTGACCGTTTTAGCTAACTGGCTAACGTTAGCTACTGATGCTAGCTTGAGGACGCTTGCAAGGTGAGTAACCACCATCACGAAGAATTTGATGCAAGCTTAGTCATCTGGACTAAGGTTGGATAACGGAAATGGACCCACGTTTTGCATTTCAACTTGGTAGCCCTTACATCAACCAGATGAGACAAAAGGCTATATTTTCATGGTGTTGGGCACAATAGCTCTGGTTTATTCTTGATTACTTATAAAAAGGTTTGAGCTTTACTGCCGACAGATGATCTAAACAACCAATTCAAGGTTGCCTACCAACTCATCATATTTATTACACTCCACTGCTGCCGGGCTTATAACTTGCCTTTTATTATCTTGACATGTATTTATTTATTTAGGCGTGTACACACATTGAAGGTTTTAATCCGATTTAAACTGATTTGTGAATCTTGTTAAAAACACTACTGCTCTGTGAGAACGCCGTTTTCCATGAATTGTTTGACTAGCTGTTGAGTCACAAGTTGGACTTTAATCATTAACACAGATGCACAATTGATGTTGTTGCCCTGGTACAGCTTCCTGTTGATGTCTGTTAGCATTACACAATGATCCACAGTCTACACCCATCTACAGGCCAGTGGCCACTCCTTCAGGGATGAGGATGTGCACATCCTTGATAGGGAGGAACGCTGGTTTGAACGGGGAGTCAAAGAGGCCATCTATGGGAAGAGGGAACGACCATCCCTGAACCAAGGAGGGGGGCATAAGAGTGCATCTTGTTGCCGTCTTACAATGCTGTGATTGCAACTATTCCCCTATCCTCTGTGAACAGTACACATCCATCCATTATCCGAACCACTTATGCTGCTCTCAGGGTCAGGATGCTGGAGCCTATTCCAGCAGACATTGAGCGGCAAGCAGAGAGACACCCTGGACAGGCTTCCAGGCCATCACAGGGCCGACACACACACACACACACACACACACACACACACACACACACACACACACACACACACACACACACACACACACACACACACACACACACACACATTCATACGTAGGGGCAGATTAGTACGTCCGATTCACCTGACTTACATGTCTTTAGACTGTGGAAGGAAACCAGCGCACCTGCAGGAAACCCATGCAGACATGGGGAGAACATGCAAACTCCACACAGAGGACGACCCGGCACGACCTCCAAGGTTGGACTACCCCGGAGCTCGAACCCAGGACCTTCTTGCTGTGAGGCGACCGCACTAATCACTGAGCCACCGTGCTACCCTTATTTATATTTAAATAAATAGCCATATATTTATATCTATTTCGATTTCGATTTTATTTTATTTATTTATTTATTCATAGTGGTATTTTCATATCACTTTTTAGTATCGGCTCAGCTCACTTGGAACCTCGACGGAGGTGGTACCAAAAAAAAGTACCTGGTACCAGGTACTATCTCTAACTTTTGCCCAAGGAAAAACCAAAAAAAGTGAGTAGAGTTGAGTGGAGCCGGTACCATGCAGTGGAAAAGGGGCATTAGACAAGCGATGAAACGTTTCTCCCTATAAACATTATGTCCGGATGAACTGACTCAACTTTCTTTGATAGCCTTAAGTAGAATTCAGCTCTTGATGTTTCCTCTACAGTCTCTGTTCTCAGACTAATTATTCCTCACACATGAAGTCAGAAAATGATAAAAAGAAACAATAATATAAAATAACAATCCTTTTTACGTTTTAGAAGGGTCCCAGAAAGCTGAATCAGTTCATCCGGACACAAAGTTTAGAGGAAGAAACGTTTTATCACAGGTTTCATCACTGAGCATGCATCAGGACTGGGAAGGGTCGAGTGGCTATTCTCAAAGGCGCTCACCCCATCAACCTCCCCTGCAGAAATGAAGCTTTACCAGAGGCGGCGTGCACAGCTCTAAAAAGGAGCGCATTAACCCGTAGCAAGGCTCTCAACAAAACAAAAGCTATCGTTTTATTTGCTCGAGTGCGGAGGGACCCGTGTCAGCTGAGATTGCCGGCCGTCTCACGAGCACGTGCCGGAGCTGTCGCAGAATTGTGGTTTAAGGCTGAATATCACCAGGAGTCGGCCAAATTCATTCCCCTTTCATTCTCTGGGGCACGCACTCTGTGACGGACGACTGGAGATTGAAGAGAAGATTGGTCCGCGGCAGAACAAAACCTCTGAGAGGCATTTAAGGAGACAGTGTGTGCATGTATGTGCAAAGAGACACGCTGTGTTGCGGAATGTCCATGCAAGCGTGCATGTGTGTGTGTGTGTGTGTGTTCGGTGTGCTTGTGTGCATGCACGTGTGCATGTCTTTTGAGTGTTATCTGTATTGTTGCCGGTAAAGCATTGCAAATCGAATTTGTGTATCAAGATTGAAGTGTCAGTCAGATGGTGACTGATGGTTGAAGGACCTGCCCCCTCCAGACATGTAGCTGCTTCACCGAATATCGGGGGGGGGGGGGGTTGAGGGACGGCGTGTGTGAGAAATGGAGGCAATTGGCTGGGATTTAGATAAACACGGCACACAGAGGTCAACGTGACAGCTCTCTGATGGAAGCAAGCCCAGTTCACAACACATCACTACACATAGTGATGCAAGGTGACATGGAACGCTGTCCCATGTTTGCAACCTCGCAGTGCACTGCAACCTCGCAGTGTTGCAACACAAAACAGCAGTGCGACAAAATAAAAGAGACCTTTTCGTTTAAGCGCAACGGCAACAACACTGCAGCGGGGGACTGTCAATAACTTCCCTAGGAGTTCCTCCCTGTGCCACCATGTTCACCAGCACATTCCGTTAATTAAGTTGGCTAATTAATTCTCATTTACGAATGGTGGTCTTATCAAAAAGGTTGACTACTCTGTTGAGGAGAATGTGCTATCTACTGCTATATTATGGGGCGAAATTTTACTTTTCCCGCTTTGACATGTGAAATGATTAACAGGTCTGCAGGCTAATTAAAATTCGTGGCACACTCCGCAAACACTACTCAGTGTGGAGTGATTCAGCAGGCTGCCTTAATAATCACTGGCTTTTGTGCTGATATTAATTCTGGGCACTGTGAGAAGTCAAATAATGGTATGTGGGAGGAACTACAGTAACATTTCTTTAAAGTGTCCCTACTGAACCCCAGGGTTAAATCTGATTTGGTTTTTTTTCTTCAAATTCCGAAGTTTCCCCAAAGGCGAAGGAACGACCCTCCGAAATCTGACTTGATCTTTGATCGAGCACAAAATTATGTCCATTTATATTCAAATTACTGTTTTTTTCAATAGCACGGAAATGGTGACACGGATAGCTGAAAGTCTGGATAATGAATTCATGTTAGAAAACACAAGAGAAAAGCACTTCATTACAGTGGAGACAAAAGACCGCCCCCATTTATATGTAGATTTAATATCGGGCCTTTCAAGCCGTATTCAAATTTTGATAATGAGGTTGAAAGTGTAAAGCAGATTTCCCTAAACTGTGATGGGTAGTGTGCAGTGTTGTTTTATATATCGGAGTTAGCCTTGATAACACACACACACACACACACACACACACACACACACACACACACACACACACGCACACTTTACTGAGCCAGGCCAGAAAGCCGTTATCGGGAGTATGTGAGCGATCTTGCGTGTCATGGTTGACTAATGTTCTGATGCGTGACGGACTGGTCTGGCTGTACTCTGGGGTCAGGGGAGTGCATTGTAATTGTACTCACAGGGGTCAGGGAGGGCACCACCTCCGCAATCCACCCATGTATCTGACACGGCCATCTTTGACTCCTCCAATGTATAGCGGGGCCACGCTGGATCAGACAGAGGGAGGATCACCTTACAGCCGGACGCCAATCTTAAAACCACTCAGATCACGCAGGGAAACAGAACCTTTCTCATGGAATTACGGGACATAAATCATCTCCTCGCTCTGTCCTCGCCCACAGCACACAGTAGTGTCCTCTTACAGCGTCCCATTTTATGTCCTCCCACTCTGCCGGGGGGAAATCCCATTCCTGGCATTAGTTCTGCTACACATGTCCTCCTTTTCCCCCCGGTAATTACAGCGGTCCCTGAATGCGAGGCATTAGGACACTTCAAACACCAGCACAAGCTAATGTCCCTCTCGGTTACAAACACGCTTGTTATTTGGTCATTATTTCAGATCGGCGTGTACACTAGGGGCTGAACCTGAGGTGAGGATACCACATTCATGAACTGATACAGTCTCTAGTTGGGAGCGAGACTGTTTGATCCACACGAGCCAGTTTTACAACACGATGGGCAGGGGGACATTTGGGACTGCTACGAGTATGTTGACAAAAGGAAATGGGGGTCACCTCGAGTGGCAATTATCCATTCGGAAGGCAATTCAGCACAATTAAAACTAATGAGCCTTCAAGCCTCAGAACCTGGGCAAGAGCTAGTGATTTTCTGCCATGTGTAATGCAGATGGCGAGGTGCATTTATTGCTAAGCTAACGCACAAGCTTAAACAGTACAGTATTTCTGATCAATAACCATTTAAGTATGACGATATTTCCATATTATGTTGTTTCTTCCCAAATTAATAGCACTGAAAGTCTCTAAAGCATGCTTCGCTTCCATTAAAAAAACTAAATTATACTGCACTATCACCCCCCCCCCCGCTCCCCGAGACTGTAAATTAACTATGGCTGTTTTTAGTATGTCAAACCCAACCCTTAAAAGTCATGCAAACTTGGGAGACTCAAAACGACGGTGTAAAAAACATAAACATGCAAAGCATATGCAGGCTGTATGTGCACGTAAGCATATATACATCCAAATGCTTAGGACTTAGCAAGCACAAAAGCTCTTATTATCAGCAAAACAAAAGAAGACGGAGAAGGAATAAAAGGGTTGAGAGAAACAAGCGACTAGACCGTCATATTGAGACGGGATTTTTAAAGCGGGAGAATGAAACAATGGGTTGAGACGGTATTCAAATGACAGATTTTGATGCATGGCTAGAAAGACGATTGGGAAAAATGGATGGGTAAATGAATGCATATATGAGCAGCCGGGGAGAGGGGACAAATGAATGAGACTCGGGAAGACACGGGGGCGGGGACAACTTGAACACCAACACCCACCATGGTGGTGCTGGTCACAGGCTGTCTGTCCTGGCGAGGGCTGGGCTGGCTGTGAGGGAGAATCCACCTCCTCTACTAAGGGAGGACTGGTGTTGAGCTGACCAACGGGAGGAGGCCACGGCAGGTCCTTGATCACTTTAATCTCTACTGCAAATGTGGCCCAGATCACCAGAGGAAGGAGAGAAGGGCAGGGAGGAGAGAGGACAAAAGCAATAGAGACAAAAAGTGAAAACAGCGAAGAGGAACGGAGAAAGAGAGAGAGACAAAGACAGACAGAGAGACAGAGAGAGGGAGAGGGAGGCAGGGAGAGAGATTAAGGGATGAGAAAGAGATACATGAGAGGAAAGAAGGGAAAAAAGGGAAGTGACAAAGAGTGAGAAAGAGAGGAGGTAGGATGAATAAGTGAGAGAGAAGAGCAGAGTGAGGATAGTAAAAAAACACACACAGCAGAGGACAGCTGGTTATACAGTGGTCCCAGAATCATCACCAGCGAAGGACTAAAAAGAGGAAGGAACAATGAAGAACTGAAAAAGAAGTGAAGTTAGTTAGTTTGAAGTCACAAGTTATCGCCGATCTGACTATATCTACTCAACTTTTTACCCAGAGACTTTCCATCTTCCACCTGGGACCGGATCTGAGTAGCTTTACCTCGCTTTGAGAGCCAGACTCATTCAAAAACAATAGTGCGCTAATCATGAGCGGATCCACCCGACACCAAGACGGACTTCTTCTTCTTCCGGCTTGATCCCCGTTTCCCAGCGGTCGCCACAGCGGATTTGACAGTTTCCATCGGTACCCTGTGAGGGCACAGCACCGATGGCGGTCTCGCCAATCCGCATAATGATTTGGCAAAATGTTTACGTCGGATGCCCTTCCTTGACACAACCACTAACCCTATGGACACCAAGACGGACTATGAATCTCAAATCATAGAAATCAACGGGGGGGGGGGGGGGACACCAGGGGCTTTAGCCTGTAGCACCCTGTACTGTTTTAGAGCAACTCTATTCAAGAAACACTGCCGAGGCTTCAAACAGCAGAATGATAAATGTAAGCACCCTGGAGCTAAACCATGTAAGTCAGATACATACAGTAACACGTACTCTGCAGTTATTGTCCACAGTGAGCGAAAGAAAAGCCTTGGGCCCTGCATAATAACATAAACAGCAAAGTAGATGATCTTCTTAACGGGAACAACCCTCAGAGCAATCCATCCTGGCGGTGGACGCTCCCCAGACCTAACCCCTTAAATAATGTATGGGTCATGTCCAGACAGGGGCATTACCAGGGTAAATCAAATGCCGGCGCAATGGCGTTATTTTTCACTGAGGGTGGACCACTTGTTAAATAGCGTAGGAGATAATAAATAGGAGGATGAGGAGAGTAATGTTTGTTTGTTTTGCCATCCATAAGAAAGTTTTAGCATTGTGGGATCCAGGCTAATGAAGAAAAATAGCGTGGCTGTCGCAGCCGTGTGTACTGTACAAGGTGTGTGTGTGTGTGTGTGTGGTGGTGGTGGTGGGTGGGGGGGGGGGTTACAGCTAAAGATGACATGTTGCCTGTCAGACTCAATGCTGTGCAGCAACTGTAAATAAACAGACAGCCTTGGTGTTTTGTTTCATAACAGACGATCCTCACTGGCCTCTAGGCAAAGAGAAATCTTGACCACGGAATCAGATCTCGCTGGGGGCGCCTGTCCGTTCAAGGGTTTCCATTAAAAATGGGACACCCTCAAATGAAACAGAACTAAAATGAAGAAAACAACTACATCCTCTAAAATATGACATATTCTACACATTAAGAGCCAAACATCTCATCTCATCTCATCGCCAGCTGCTTCTCCGGGGTCGGGTCGTGGTGGCGGCAAGCTAAGTAGGGCACGCCAGACGTCCCTCTCCCCAGCAACGCCCTCCAGCCCCTCCTGGGGGATCCCAAGGCGTTCCCAGAACAGACTGGAAATGTAGTCCCTACAGCGAGTTCTGGGTCTACCCCGGGGTCTCCTCCCAATTGGACGTGCCCGGAAAACCTCCAAAGGAAGGCGCCCAGGAGGCATCCTAATCAGATGCCCGAAGCACCTCAACTGGCTCCTTTCGACATGAAGGAGCAGCGGCTGTAAGAGCCAAACAACTTATTTATAAATCCAATAACACCCAGTTGTCAGTCAAACCTTGAACAGGTCATAAAGGTCTATGGTGCCCTCAAGGAGAACCTTGTATCCAGAGTCACTTACCCACCTGAAGTGACTAAGTGTGACTTCTGCCATCTGAAAAAGAAAAAAATATTTTGTTGACCGCCATTAGCATGTCACTGGCTTTCATCAGCTGGTATACGGGGTGCTTTTTAGGGAGAGGATGTACAAAACATTATGGACTTGTCCATCTTCAGCCTGCAAGGAACCGAGGCTGGTTGGTGAAGGATATGCTAATGAGAAGTAATATATGGGGGATAGATGATGGGGGAAACCAGATAATATTCAATCTGACAAGCAATTAAACAGGTGTGTCTGTGGTGTCAGGGTGCTAAACTAGAGGGAAGTGGTGGTAAGGAGGCGCTCCCTCCTAGTGATTCTGACAGGCCAGATGACTACCCTGTGCATGAGAGATGCTCTCTTAATTTTGGAAGCCAGCAGGGGAAAAAGAGTCGTGGTCCTCAAGGACTGGAGTTGGAGAGAGACAGTAAGGTTGAGCCAAGGTCAGAAAACAATATGATAAGACAACTTCCTTCCCTCCAGAGTCGAGTAGGGGACTTTTAACCAATGAATTTAAAAGCCCAATTCTCATTTCACATTGCAGATTAGCGTGTAATTGTTTGGGAAGCAGACGGCTGCCTGCACTTTAAAGCGAAGCTCTTAGGGTGAGGAGGCGAATTGGGCAAATGTGGCTAAGATTAGCTTGGTTGCACAGCTGAATAATGGCATTCGGCACTCTGGAAATTAGGGTAAACTGATTCAACAGGCATGTGTGGTACTTTTTTTAAACGCTTGGGCAACCGGTTTCTCCCTCACCTTATTATGTATTCCAAAATGCTGTCAGCATGAAGGCCTTGTCTGGCCCTACATGCCATGTTGTTGCATGGACGAGTGCATGTTAGAGACTTGTGGAGTTGCTCTGCAAGGGTCTCTGTTTATGAACTTCCTGAGCAGGGGAACGGATATGTTGATATTGTTGTTGATATTGTTAACCCCGTTGATATGTTTATTCCACCTCCAGACCAAGGTGACAAGGTGATATTCACTATTATTTACTACCACACCCTTTTGTGGCACTGATCTATATGTCACCATTCCTGATGGTTTCATCCACATATCAATGTGTGTTATATGAAAACCCAAACACACACACATACACAAAGAGTTACCAATGAACCTGATAATATTGAATTATAGATGCTAGACTGCTCTTTTGGTGATTGAAGGAGAATATTGGACGGGCCAGGGCATTCACACTCGGATGTCGCGAGTAATGTACTTTTCTCTCAGTTGTCCTGTCATTCGATTATATAATATATTGGCTCTTTCACATCTTGCTAATTTTATACAATTTCAGATACAGTTGAACGTCACCACACGTGCTATAATCATAATTATTATTATTATTATCATTACCCATGTGCATCTGCCTGACAAGTACTCAGCCTAACCTCGCCTAAAAGACATCTGTCCCAATTAGACACTCCACTCTCAAAGAAGAAAAAACAAAACTAGGTCAAAACCTGGTTCTGTGTATGGGCAATTTTCAAAATTGTGGCCAATTTGTTACAGGGATAGTCAGCGGTAGTGTCTATAATGTGAATTCCTGGATATTAAAGGTTCATCTGCAATTTTCTCTAGTGGTCCCAGTAATATTTGTTGTTAAAGTGTACTGAAGTAGGGGGTTGTCTATTCCGTTGCCTACTAACAAAGGGATCGATTGTTCAAATCCCCGTGTTAACTCCAGTTTGGTCGGACGTCCCTAAAGACACAATTGGCCATGTCTGTGGGTGGGAAGCCGGATGTGGGTATGTGTCCTGGTTGCTGCACTAGCACCTCCTCTGGTCAGTCGGGGCAGGGCACCTGTTCAGGGGGGGAGGGAGAACTGGAGAGAGTAGCATGATCCTCCCACGTGCTACGTCCCCCTGGTGAAACTCCTCAGTGTCAGGTGAAAAGTGGCTGGTGACTCCACATGTGTCAGAGGAGGCACGTGGTAGTCTGCAGCCCTCCCCGGTCGGCAGAGGGGGTGGAGCAGAGATCAGGATGGCTCGGAAGAGTAGGGTAATTGGCCGGATACAATTGGGGCGAAAAGGGGGGAGGGGGGTCAAACATTTTTTTAGAAGTGTTCTGAAATAGTATATCACATGACATGGCTAAGCTACATTCAAGCACAAAAAAAGAAAAAGAAAAAAAGGATGTTTGATTTGAAAGAGAACTAAATTTAATTGTATGAATACCTATTCTAATTATCTGTTAACCCCCCTTCCGCTTTCATCTGTTTCTATCTGCAGGTGTCTCTTTCATTTTTCTAAGACTCACTCTGCATTGACAGGCGAATTCAGAAAGAACAGGTTGCGGCTGCAGATAGCACCATGAATTTGCTCTCTTGGATAGTGAAAAAAGACATCTGTCCCAATTAGACACTCCAATCTCAAAGAAGAAAAAACAAAACTAGGTCAAAACCTGGTTCTGTGTATGGGCAATTTTCAAAATTGTGGCCAATTTGTTACAGGGATAGTCAGTGGTAGTGTCTATAATGTGAATTCCTGGATATTAAAGGTTCATCTGCAATTTTCTGTAGTGTTCCCAGTAATATTTGTTGTTAAAGTGTACTGAAGTAGGGGGTTGTCTATTCCATTGCCTACTAACAAAGGGATCAGTGGTTCAAATCCCCGTGTTACCTCCAGTTTGACATGGCTAAGCTACATTCAAATACAAAAAAAAAAGAAAAAGAAAAAAAGAATGTTTGATTTGAAAGAGAACTAAATTTAATTGTATGAATACCTATTCTAACTATCTGTTAACCCCCCTTCCTCTTTCATCTGTTTCTATCTGCAGGTGTCTCTTTCATTTTTCTAAGACTCACTCTGCATTGACAGGCGAATTCAGAAAGAAAAGGTTGCGGCTGCAGATAGCACCATGAATTTGCTCTCTTGGATAGTGAAAAAAATTTTTTTTTGGATATGTGGGATATGTGTTTTTGTAGTTTTGTAGTTTCTGTAGTTTGGATATATGTGTCCTTGTAGTTTGGATATGTGTTTTTGTCTTTGAGTTGCACTGCTGTGGGCTGGAAGAAATTATATTTTGTTTCATTTCATGTATGCAAGTGCATGCAATGAAATGACAAATAAATATTCCCGGATCCTTAATTGTGCATCACTTGCAACTGTTATCTGCCCAATCTCAAGGTCCAGTTCACAAAAGGGTATTGTGTTAATGATATTACAGCGCAAACACGTCCAGAAAGTTTTGCAGCTGAGCGCAACTCGCCCTTGTTTTGCGTCAGATTGCAATGTGGCAAAGTGTAAATGGTGGCTTTGCGCCAAGATCACAGTATGCAGGCTCAACGTCATCCTGGAAGTATAGCAAGAACTGTTTGACCTGACAACCTGGAGCTACAAATGATTTCAGTTTCACTTAAATCAATAAGCGATATTCTCCTTCGAAATATTCATTCACAAGCACGCCTGGCACGATGATGCCTTCGCCTGGCTATAATCACTACCGCCATGATCACTCGAAAGTCGGTTACCACCAATTCTCTGAACACGCTAATAATTTTCACTCTGAGTGCAGCTATTAGCGCTGGTGTTTGTGGATTGGCATTATTTTTGCAATGAGGCTCATTTGCATAGAAAGGGGTCAATTTTGCGCCAAATTTATGTATATCACCTAATTTAAATACGTGCAAATAGTAGCATCGGAGCACTGAGGGTATTTGCTTAGCAGCGCAGTTAGGGGTGCATTTCACCCTATGCGGGTGCTTACAAAATCCCACAGTTTCTTTTTGTCTTATTTGTGCAGGTTGACCTTTTGTGAATTCGCCAGTTTGTCAGAGTGATTGTTATTTGGGGTGTTTTAACTGTGCGCTTTCCCTCGTGCCTCTCGGCGCTTGGACGACCAATCATGTAAATTCAGTGACGTTGTTGGTCACCTGATCCAGCGGCCCAATCGTGTCAAACTGATCACTCAGTCAGTCACTCTAACCATGATCACTCAGTCAGCCAGGGACATTTGTGCTTGCAGGGCTGGCCCGCTGGGTGGGGTCCAGCCAAAAACAGCAATAAGAAGTTCTTGAGGAAGTACTGAATTTTGGTGTTCGACATTCATTATTTGTGAGCGAAGTAAGCACACATCCAGTCATGTTTTCTCCCCCATCACCTTCAGCAGAGGCAGACTGGACATTACTTCATGCTGAGTCTGGCTGCAATTACACCAATATGCCAGTTTTCATTGACAAAATCCACAGTTCATAATAGCACACAACACATCCTGTTGACATACACATAGAGGGAGAGAGGTAAGGAAGGCAGGAGACTGAATCCTGGTGGAGGAATTCAATTTTAAATCAACAAAGCTTCCGTCAGTCCAATTAACTGCAAAACTGGCCTTGCCAGAACTTGTCAGGCCGTAGGAGAGGAAAACCAGTGGCTAATAGGAAAAAAATTACAAAAAAAGAGCTTAACATGTAATTCACATGTCGTGGCAGCTTGGTGATTCTGGCATTCTGGCAAGATGTCACCTGCAAGGCGCGCCCAAGCCCAGTTTAAAAACCCTTCTGGCGGTGGACGTTCTGTAGGCTCGAGTCTATTTACACAGCAGCAGGCTAGCTAGGTGTGTGTGGTTGTCTCGCTACATGCTGACATTTTAGCTCATCACAAGAACAAGAGAGGCTACGAACTCTAAAGAAAGTTCTATATATTTGCGTTTCCCTCTATTTGTTCCGTTAGGAGCTGGTGTATTTTTAAAGCCAGGTATTTGTTTATCCCAGGCTTTTCAATAGCCTGTGGCACTTCATCACGGCAAACAACAGAGCTGCAACATAAATCACCAGTCACACTCTTTACCCCCACCAACACCATTTGATTTAGTTCTGCTTAATTTGGTCGGATAATTGCATGAATATTCAAAACAAGATTGCAATGTTTATGCGGCATATTATGAGCCGAACTGCTCCAAAAACACAAAACAGCCTCTTCGAGAGATGTGTCTGTGCCAGCACCCATATCATTACTGATAAGTGTGCAATTCTTCACACAGACAGAAATGCCAACTCATAATTCATCCTTTTACCTATTTCTCACATTATACACAACTATCTTTCAAAGCACAGATCTGTCACGGAGACCTTATGGCGACGTTGAAAAAATAAAGTAAGCCAGTAATTCGGGGAAGAAAGTTGACAACAGGTCCTTTTTTCTTGTTGTTCTGCTCAGCGAGAGTGAAGGGAGTTTGGCCAGAAACGGCTAGCCAGCAGGAGGTACCGTGGGGACCTGCAGGCTGACAGAGCACTGGTTCCGTACTGGGCTCGGAAGGGAAGATGGGGAGCCTGCGGGGCTGTTTTGTGTGTGGCCAATGTGTGTGAGTGTAGATAAGAGCCGCCGCTTTGAAGGCTGAGTGAAGGGCGGCAGGGCACATTTGAGACTCATGAAAGAGGGCTGTCAGGAAGGTTATCAGCGGCTGCTGCGGCAGGGGCCAGGAGGACAAGGCAAAGCTGTGGAGTGACAGCCAGCGAACTGGGTCGGCCAACTGGAGAGAGGCATGAGAACCGTCCACGCTAGCCGCGCCACAGCCAGTTTTAACCATCATACGAAAAGTCATTACAGGTGTGTAAGTGAAATCATTTATTCAATAGCGGATATAAAAGCGGAGCCTCAGACTCAAAGGTCATTAAAGCCCTTCAAGTTTAATTAAAAAACCATAAAGTGGTGTCTTGCTACTCAAGACCTTGCTCTGACAGAGCATCCCCTTATCTCCAGTGTTAAGTGATTGGCGTCGCTCTCGCTCAGAGCCAAGAGACTGGAGCTAACAGCTAGTAATACGGCGGCAAGGAAATAAAGTAACACTGGTTGCCAATGCCGCTCTTGCCAACAGGCGGCTAAGACTTCTAATGGCAGCCCGTCTGTTTGTATGCGTAAGAATGTGGTATGTATAGTTAGATCCCCCACGTCCCACGTTTACGCCAATTAGTCTAAATGAACGTACACGTCCATGCTCTCACGCTCTCTCACAGATATGCAAATGCAGATACGCAAAAGGCCCCCTCCTGTGGTCAAATTCTAATGCATCATCCGCTCTGCGCATCACCCGTCTCATCCATCACCTACTCAAACCCTGGAGAAAGACGCGGAGGGAGTGGCGTGTGTGTGGGATGTGTGAGGGGGGGGGCGGGGGTGTACAAGAGAATGAGTGATTAACCGAACCGCAAGTACACAGCCCCCAAACACCCTAACAAGGCAGCACATTTACATTCCATTGCATACCTGTCGGGAGATAGCCCAACAGTGAGTAATAACACGGGACCAAATGTTGTGAGGAGGCGAGGAGGCAGACGGGCCTCTCGTGATAGGGACAGCGGTGCAGAGGGCCGCTGGAGAGAAATTACTCCACTCTCCTTCCCCTGTCATTAATGAAGACAAATTGTCCTTTGGGCGACATTACCATGTTATACCATCGAGGGAGGAGGAAGGTAGCACTTGATCCCTCTTTTAATACCCATGACCACTGCTTATGAGATTGTGCCTCTTTCTTTGTTATCATGCAGTACTCCTTCTTTGCAGACACGTCACATTTATATGCGGTGTTGGAGGATTAACACTGGAAACTTGATGTACTGGGGACACCCAGAGAAAATCTCAATTGCAACAGATCTCAGCAAAAAGTATCTTTACATACAAATAGCTCAAATATCTCAGGGGTGTCCGGGCAGCATAGCGGTCTATTCCGTTGCCTACCAACATGGGGATCGCTGGTTCGAATCCCCGTGTTACCCCCGGCTTGGTGGGGCGTACCTAGACACAATTTGCCGTGTCTGTAGGGCAGGAAGCCGGATGTGGGTATGTGTCCTGGTTGCTGCACTAGCGCCTCCTTTGGTTGGTCAGGGCACCTGTTTGGGGGGGGAGACTGGTGGGAATAGCATGATCCTCCCATGCGCTACATCCCCCTGGCGAAACTCCTCTCTGTCAGGTGAAAAGAAGCAGCTGGCGAGTCCACATGTATTAGAGGAGGCATGTGGTAGCCTGCAGCCCTCCCTGGATCGGCAGAGGGGGTGGAGCAGCGACTGGGACGGCTCAGAGAGCGGGGTGGTTGGCCAGGTACAATTGGGGAGAATAAGGGGGAACGATTTTTTTTTTTTAAAAAGAGAAAAGTCCTGAGCATCCTATAACTACATGTTACTTAGCAACAGGGTAGGTTAGTGAGGACACTAGCTGGCTTGGAGAAATTGCATCTTGAAAATGAACAACAAACAAAGGGCTTTTTTTCTCCTTCCAACTATTTGAGAAAATTAGGTATTTCAAAAGCTGAGTGAAATCAGCTGTTTTTTCCCCCTCACCTTCAAACGTATTTAAAAAGCGGCTGTAGACAACTTTTCAAGTGCCCCTCTGCCCCCCGCCCCGAGCCCCGAGTTTTCTAGTGTTTTCATTATTTGTACTGCTGTCGGGAAGACAATCAGATTGCTTTCTGTTTATTAGCAGCCTGGCTACTGTCCAAAGCAAGAAACAACAGTCTGAATCCCAATTTGCACCATGATGAAGGCCGAGTAAAACATCTGGTGGTATTAAGTAGTAGGCAGTTGGTGTTACTTACTGATCCAGAAGAAAGAAAGCCAACTGAATGTGGGTTTGGAACCCTCTCAAGTCCCGGCTGTTGTATCGAACTCCGTTTCCCCGTCGAGATCCGTTTCTCCCTAGCCGGAGTTCGATACAACACCGGGATGCTGGATTAACCTTAACTTAACCTCAGCCTAACCTTAACCTAACGCTTACCTTAATCTAATCGTAACCGATAGTTAACCTGTTTCCATGCCAATGCTTTCATCTGACTTTGGGGAGACAGATCTCAATGGGGGAAACAGAGTTTGACACAACACCGGAGCTGGCTCCTTGAGTGAATGCCTGTCTGAGGTTCATATTTGTTGTACCTCTGTTTCTGTCACTCTCCCTCTTCGCCTTCTTTGCCTCCTCCGTCAACAGGGTTCTTTTTCTCTTGCCGCGTAGAGTTTCCACTGTCACTTCGGTTGTTCAACCGTCTGTCATCTCCGCTACTGGGATAGCTACCGGTGACTACCCTGGGGAGGGGGGGAGGGGGGGGCGCTATCCTCTTCCTATTTTGGTTGCTCAATGGTTGACGCACTTCCTTTGTGCTGTAAATTGAGCCTTAATTTTTCCACAAGATCATACCTGGTGGCAGACAGAATTGCATAGTGAACGGGCGTCCAGGTGGCATAGTGGTCTACTCCGTACTAGTCTACTCGCCGGTTCGAGTCCCTGTGTTACCTCCAGCTTGGTCAGCCGTCCCTACAGACACAATTGGCTGTGTCTGCAAGTGGGAAGCTGGATGTGGGCATGTGTCCTGGTCGCTGGTCTATAGCCATTACAGTGTGCAATCAACATTTACTTCATACTAAGTTAAAAGTCTGTGTGTGTGTGTGTGTGTGTGTGTGTGTGTGTGTGTGTGTGTGTGTGTGTGTGTATGTGTGTGTGTATGTGTGTGTGATGGCCTGTCCAGGGTGTCTCCCCGCCTGCTGCCCAGTGACTGCTGGGATAGGCTGGGATAGCATCCCTGCGAGCCTGAGAGCAAGATAAGCGGTTTGGATAATGGATGGATGGACGGATGGACGGATGGATGGATGGATGGATGGATGGATGGATGGATGGATGGATGGGTGGATGGATGGATGGGTGGATGGACGGATGGGAGTTAAACCAAGAAACTTTTCTACTGCCACTTTAAATGGCAGGCAGACAGGTACAAAGATATTTTTAAAAGAATGGAAAACTATCAAACAAACCTTTTAGGAGCCAGGCCCAAGAGGGACAGCTACACTTTCCAGAAAATAAAGACAAAACAAATGAATACATGAAAGGTGAGAGTGACATCAAAGTGCTGGTTCGAGCTCCTTCTGTGCCAAAGGGAAATGATTTCAGAAGTTGAAAATACTTTTAAGGGAGCATTTTTGATGTTAAAGGTTAATTTCAATGAAAAGGGGGGGGGGAAAATCAGCCATCTGGTTGGCGTAGAGCCATTTTTTGGTTTATATTAGTGTTCTTACATAGCTAAACTTGGGGTTTCAGATATATTTTTTTCATTTTTTTAATGATGTATAATTATAATCTCTGCCAAATGGAGGCAGATTGGTGTTGTCTTTGGATTGGGTGAAATTTGTGATTTTTCTTCAATTACAAATTTACGACTCAATCATTGGTTAATTAGTGTTCTACCTTTCACAGTTCAACCCAGCATGTCCCCCCAACATGCTCTCAAGTTGTCTGCCACGTGTCCTCCACGTCTCTAGCGTACTACCAGCAAGTCACTCACAGTGGGCCTCATTCACTAATGTGTGTAGAAATGTTATTGCTTTACGCACAAAATAAGTGTGCACACAAAATTACCACAGAATTCATGACACCTGTGCACCGGCCAATTTTGTTGTTACCACCGTGTGTACATTAAATCAAAACCATTGTAAATTGACAGGTGCATGTGCACTACTTCCAATTAGCATACCGCCATGCCCCCATTTCTTTATATAAGGAAACACGTTTGCCTGGAGATGTATCATGGAGAAAGCAGTGACATTGCTGGAAAAAGAAAGAAGCCCCTAAAGACAAAAAGAAAAAGTATTTCACCAGTGAAGAAGTTGAAATCATGGTGCTGGATATAGAAGCCAGAAGAGGCACACTCTTCTGTAGTGTTTCCTCTGGAGTGACAATGGTTAAAAAAATTAGGCTTGGGCTGCAATATCCTCCAGCAAGGCTAGCTGTGCTATCTTAACACTTGCTTGAAGGTGAATCAGAATCCTTGCTATACCCTGCAGCCTTTTAATACTTGTAATAGGTTAGCAGTTAACCAGGTGCACTCTGGCTACATAGGCACACATTGATGGCACTAGAAATTGGTGGTAGTCGCCAATTATTATCGGCCTAGTCAATAAAAACAATGAAAACCAAAACTGTTCCCCCCCCCTTTTTTTCTCCCCAATTGTGCTTGGCCAATTACCCCACTTTTCTGAGCCGTCCTGGTCGCTTGCTGCTCCACCCCCTCTGCCAATCCAGGAGGGCTGCAGACTACCACACGCCTCCTCCGATACACGTGGAATCGCCAGCCGCTTCTTTTCACCTGACAGTGAGGAGTTTCGCCAGGGGGACGTAGCACATGGGAGGATCACGCTATTCCTCCCAGTTCTCCCTCCCACCCGAATAGGCACCCCGACCAACCTGAGGAGGCGCTAGTGCAGCGATCAGAACACATACCCACATCCGGCTTCCCACCTGCAGACACGGCCAATTTTGTCTGCAGGGACGCCCGACCAAGCCAAGGCAACACGGGGACTCAAACCGGCAATCCCCGTGTTGGTTGGCAACGGAATAGACCGCTACGCTACCCGAGCGCCCCAAAGCTGCAACATTTTAATATGGAAATGCTCATATACTCCATTGTAAGCTAGGACTGAGGACACCCAGGTTTTATAGTTGAATATTTTAATTATGACAGTAATTGATGAGGATGAAAAGGTGTCAGTTTGATGGTTATTAAATACATTTGGCCACAGCATTTTAAATGTAGTCTGTTAAAGCCTTTCTTTTTTAATTAATATGGTTTTAACATGCTATGCATTTGGTTAAAAGGTTTCTACATTTTCTACATCTACATTTTCTACGTTTACATTTTCTAAGACAGCGGAGCCGTCATCATTTGTGCGTACACATGGTGTGAGGCAGCTCTAAATGTATTAACAGAGTAAGAACCAATTCAGTCACAACAATGTTGATGAATCCCAGATTTGTGCTTAAAACGTTTGTATGAACAGTTTAAGCACAGATTTGTGCATATGAACTGCTTGTGAACGAGACCCAATAAACAACCAGGCTGTACTAGCTAGTTCAATAAAAGTGTAACTAGCTCTGCAACTATACTAGATGTGTGTCACCTGAGTCTCAATATTGAGTTTACATAAAAATTCCCAACCCGGACATAGTATGGCATATATGGGTCTCTTGTAATGGAAAACACTGGACTGATCGGTTTGACCCAGATGCCTTTGCAGTGCCCATTTCCAGCCAGAGGAATTGCATTCAGAATTTTTCTCAGCGCTACACTGGATTTCCCAAATAAGTTGTGTGAACCTGATGTAAGACACCAGCACAGCACAGTGAATTTGCTCTGAATTTCACTACACTCAGCCTCTACTGTGTTCATTTATGAAACAAGCATCAGCATAGAGCCACTGTTATCTACACCGCCCTGCAGCACACACTACGTGACTTAGCCCACCAGCCCACCTAACCGATGTAATTGCTACTGTAATTTCATACTTAGGTCGCCACAGTCGAATAACACAAGACTGTGCACTTTCAAATTTATATTTGCCCCCAAATCGTAGGGGTGTGCACTAACACTTTTTTTTTTTTTTTTTTGCTTTTTCTCCCCCATTGTACTTGACCAATTACCCCACTCTTCTGAGCCGTCTCGGTCGCTGCTCCACCCCCTCTGCCGATTCAGAGGAGAGCTGCAGACTACTACCACATGCCTCCTCCAATACATGTGGAGTCGCCAGCCGCTTCTTTACACCTGACAGTGAGGAGTTTCACCAGGGGGACGTAGTGCGTGGGAGGATCACGCTATTCCCCCCAGTCCCACCCCCCTCCAAACAGGTGCCCCGACCGACCAGAGGAGGCGCTAGTGCAGCGGCCAGCACACATACCCACATCCGGCTTCCCACCTGCAGACACAGCCAATTGTTTCTGTAGGGACGCCCGACCAAACCGGAGGTAACACGCGGATCCGAACCGGCGATCCCCGTGTTGGTAGGCAACGGAATAGACTGCCACGCTACCCGAGCACCTAGTAACATCCATTTTTAATAACTGCACCTTTTCTTTTTAGCTAGATCTGCCGTCTACAAGCTGCTCATGCACCGTTCCAGTGATTGATTTGCTGTCAACTTGCCAATCAAAACTCTGTTGTGGGAAAAAAGAAATCGACATTCCCACTCTTATCGAGAACATGGATAGATGAGGTGCATGAAATGTATTTATTCAATGCAAACACCAGCCAAAGCATGTTGTACTGATTTATTGCGCAATCAGTGAGTTTTTCCGAGTGACTTTCGAATGAATTAATGGGTCTTTAACCACTTTTCCCATGAGCCGACCAAACGAATCCGACTTCAGGCTCGGTAGACAGCTGACAGTTTATAACAACGCCCATGTTACACCTTTCTGGATTAGGTAGAAAAGTCGGTTGCCGGTGCCGTCAGACTAACCCTCAAAAACTCTGATTAATAGGGGCAGCACAGGAGCATATAGTATATTGGCTGCACTGGGAGTTCATGGAAACCATCTGTATGTTAATATTTTTTTGTGCTGATAGAGGTAGTTTCATCAAGTGGTTGTGATAATCATAAAGTGTGCGTCACATATCCTGCTTTTTTTTTTGTTGTATTTTCAGCACAAAATGTGGTCGGGCAGTTCTTCCCCCCTGAGAGTTATAGGGGCACATTCAAAGTCAGCATAGCATTGAAGCTGAAAGTACGGCGGGGAAAAGAATAGCGGGAGAGGTGGGGTTTATGTTGAGACAGTCATCCATACTAATTAAATATCAAGGCGTTAAATTAAATTAAATAACAGCCCCCTAAAAAAACCCTTTGACAGGGAGACAAAATAGGAAGAAACCTCAGGGAGAGCAACAGAGGAGAGATCTCTCTCCCAAGACGAACAACGTGCAGTGGTTGTTGTTTGTACACAATTTACACAATACAACATTGAAAGAGGATAACAGAATTACAATGGAATTTTAAGATATATGAAGAGTTATGGCGCTGTGATGGCCTGGCGGCCTGTCCAGGGTGTCTCCTGGCCTGCTGCCCAATGACTGCTGGAATAGGCTCCAGCATCCCCGTGACCCTGAGAGCAGGATGAGCAGTTTAGATAATGGACGGATGGATGGATGGAAGAAACTAAAGGAGTGATTTGCGACAGAAGGGCACCAGCCAGAGTGAAAAGGAAGGTTTGCAAGACAGGAGTGAGACCAGCTATGCTGTACAATTTGGAGATGGTGGCAATGATGAAAAGACAGGAGGCGGAGCTGGAGGTGGCAGAGCTGAAGATGCTAAGATTTTCATTGGGAGTGATGAAGAAGGACAGGATGAGGAACGAGTATATTAGAGGGACCGCTCAGGTTGGTAGGTTTGGAGACAAAGCAAGAGAGGCAAGCTCGAGATGGTTTGGACATGTGTGGAGGAGAGATGCTGGATATATTGGGGGAATGATGCTGAATATGGAGTTGCCAGGGAAGAGGGAAAGAGGAAGGCCGAGGAGGAGGTTTAAGGATGTGGTGAGGGAGGACATGCAGGTGGCTGGTGTGACAGAGGAAGATTTAGAGGACAGGAAGAGATGGAAATGGATGATCAGCTGTGGCGACCCCTAATGGGAGAAGTCAAAAGTAGTAATAGTAATAGTAGTAGTAGCAGTAGTAGCAGTAGCAGTAGCAGTAGTAGTAGTAGTCCATACTAAATGAGGGTGTTAAGTCTGAATTTAAGTAGAAAGAAAGTACAGGAGGTACATTTCTGATGTGGACAGAAAGCTGATTGAAAGATCAGAGACCTGGGTACAGACCCTAGCCTGTGCAGCTTAAATAGCAAAGGGTTTCAGACCTGGCGAGAGCTGGAACTTTATGTCTCTTTTTTTTTGGGATGGGGGGTTCCCCCCCTTTTTTCTCCTCAATTGTACTTAGCCAATTACCCCACTCTTCCAAGCCGTCCTGGTCGCTGCTCCACCCCCTCGGCCAATCCGGGGAGGGCTGAAGACTACCACATGCCTCCTCCGATACATGTGGAGTCGCCAGTTGCTTCTTTTCACCTGACAGTGAGGAGTTTCGCCAGGGGGACGTAGCGTGGGAGGGTCACGCTGTTCCCCCCAGTTTCCCCTCCTCCCTGAACAGGTACCCTGACCGACCAGAGGAGGCGTTAGTGCAGCGACCAGGACACATACCCACATCCGGCTTCCAACCCGCAGACACGGCCAATTGTGTCTGTAGGGACGCCCGACCAAGCCGGAGGTAATACGGGGATTCGAACCGGCGATCCCCGTGTTGGTAGGCAACGGAACTGACCACTACACTACCCAGATGCCCACTTTTATGTCTCTTGATCATCAAGGTATCTCCAGTCAAGGCGGCCCATGGCTAGTTTCACACATGCTGGCAAGAAAAAAAAAAGTGGGACAAGCCTGTGTTGACAAATCTGTTTTTGACAGACTGTCAAGAGAGAAGTTTGCTCTTTTCTCTCCCCGACTCACTCTCTTCCGGCTAGACAGAAACTGCTCCTTGAGTGGAACATAAAACGGGATGAAAAACCTGGAATAAAATCAAAGCCTGTCCTGAAACACAGCAGTCCCCTTTAAAAGAAGACTCCTTCAGGACACGTATGTCTCCTCTTGCCACGGCAGTCACCGCACTGACATCAGATGGAAATTCAATTAATCATCATCAAAAGGGGTGAAAATGTGTGTGCGTGTGTGTGTGTGTGTGCTCGGGGAGCGGCGGGGTTGAGAGAATGGCGTGTTGGTAAACAGCATCCTTAACGAACTCTTGAGTGCGGCAAAAAAATAATGAGGGGAAGAAGCTTGTGATTAAGAATACAGCATCCCTTATTTAACTTATCACTGGAGAAGACAAACCACACTTGTTCCCATTAAGACCTCAGTTCCTACGTCACATGATGTGGTCTAAAGTGAAATATGAACAGGAAAAAAAAGCAAGGAGAAAGGAAATGGGCGACACGCACAAATGATTTGTGCATGCACACGTTAAAGGTTGACTCAGGCAGATGATTTGAACACCTCCCAACCCCCCATAAGTAAGAACTGCCCTCAAAGGGTAATTTTCTGCATCCAAATACGAGAGAAATCCAGATTTGCTGATAATAAGCGACTGATATGTCGCTAATACCTATGAGTCAAAGTGCCAGACAACCGGGAAGTTCGGCCCGCTGGAGACCGAGTTCCTACAGGACTCAAGTCATGACACCCCCTCCCGGCTCAGACACTGGTGTCGGGCTCTAACATCTCTACGGTACATACAGACAGACAGACACAAAAAGATAGTCCACCCCCTTGGCCCCGCTTTCCAATGGTACCTGTGAGGGGTTTAGAAGTGCAGTCCTTCCTTCTGTTGGGAACAGATCCAGTGCCACTTACAGAGCCCTCGTAGCTAATGCAGTCATAACAAAGCAGAGCTGTTCAAGGATGAAAAAAAAGGAAAAATATAAAGAGAGAAGGAGCGATGAAGAATAGAGTTTGTCTTTTGAGGATTTAAAGTATTTTCATATCTGTGAAATATCTGATGATTTGCTTCGGTGCTGCTTTTTTTTTCTTCTCAAGTTCGAGACGATATTGCAAAGCAATATTGTGTATTTTTCGAGGAACAGCCCTGTTGAATGTTATGGCTGTTTTAGCCGTGCTGATGCTCTCAAAACAAAGCTGACATCCCTCTCTCTCTCACCCCCCTCTTACATGTGTACACACACACACACCAGAATAACAGAGACTACCTGCAACTACATGCAACTGCACAGCCATTGATACCCCATTAACCGGCACAGATGTCCTCAGAGTTTAGACACACAGCGCTAGAGAGAAAACAGCGAACAGCAGACCAGACAACCTCGAACCTGCGTGCCATGCTCTCGTGGAGGGGGGAAAAAAGGAGAAAGAGTGAACAGAGCCTTTGTGGCAGCAGTGAAAACATTGAAACCTGACAGAAACCATATTCGCATTCATTAGTGCAGGAGAAAAGAGCGCTCTAGGTTAGTTGGACGAGAGAGAGAGAGAGAGAGAGAGAGAGAGAGAGAGAGAGAGAGAGAGAGAGAGAGAGAGAGAGAGAAAGTCTAGGCGTTAGGTGACAGCCAGCCGTGTTAAGGGCCTGTAACGCAAACACCACAGTCGCCTTCTAAAACCCAGTCACACCACACCTTATTTACTCCCTTCAAATAATTCATCATCCGGGTGGTTGATGAGGGCTGATCGTTTGTTTGAAAGGGACAAACTGTAAAAGGTTTAGTTTTATTGTACCCGTCCAATTACCCCACTCTCCTGAGCCGTCCCGGTCGCTGCTCCAACCCCTCTGCCCATCCGGGGGAGGGCTGCAGACTACCAAATGTGTAAAAACCCAGTCCAGAAACTAAAAACCCTAACCGTGTCTTCACCCCATCCATGTATTAAACCAGCTGATTTGGGAAACTACTCAGTGCAATCTAATGTTTTAGTACATGGGTGGAGTAAAGACACGGTTAGGGTTTTTCCTTTCTGGACCGGGTTTTTATGCCTCTGCAGACTACCACATGCCTCCTCGGATACAGGTGGAGTCGCCAGCCGCTCCTTTTCACCTGACAGTGAGGAGTTTCGCCAGGGGGATGTAGCATGTGGGAGGATCACGCTAGTGCAGCGACCAGGACACATACCCACATCCGGCTTCCCACCCGCAGACACAGCCAATTGTGTCTGTAGGGATGCCCGACCAAGCCGGAGGTAACACGGGGATTCGAACCGGCGAGCCCCGTGTTGGTAGGCAACGGAATAGACCGCTACGCCACCCAGACGCCCCCTAGGTTTCATTTTCTGATGTCACTGAAGACTGCTGAACATTACTTAGGATGGGTAAGGAAAGACAAAAACAGATCATTTTGATTTCACCAGTCAAACTCATATCACCACAATCAAATCAAGTACAGCAAATGAATTTCAGATTGCGTCTTGAGGAAAGGTGCAGAATCGATTGAGAACAGCAACACAATTATTATCTACTCCCCCGCCCCCACCCCGCAAAACATTTCCTCAGAGTTTGCAACATTTTATTGCATTATTTACGCTATCCTCACTGCAAGTCGTGTCAGGGACAGTTTTTAATTTAGTTAGCTCTTACAATTTCTTGCCGGGGTATAAAAATGTCTGTTGAATCTACTTGGTGCCACATACTGGCTGTCATACCTGCGAAGGCCTTGGAGATCCTCTCCTTCTTCCACTCCCAGGGCTGGTCGTACTCCTCCGGGGGCCGCTCATCATCCTGGGGCAGTCGGCTTTCTCGGGGGCAGCAGGAACGCTCGGCGTCCGGGTCGCCTCCGTTCTCAGCTGGTTCGTATGGCGTGTCATACAGGGGCAGCTGCCTCACCGACCCCTCCTTAGACGCTCGCCCACTTGTTCGGATCTCTGAAAATAAATGAAAGCCGCTTTATTTGACATTTTATTCTTACAATCAATTTGTTCTCTGCATTTTTTGGGGAGATTTTTCCCCCTTTTTCTCCCCAATAGCCAATCAACCCGCTCTTCCGAGCCGTCCCGGTCGCTACTACACCCCCTCTGCTGATCCGGGGAGGGCTGCAGACTACCACACGCCTCCTCCGATACATGGGGAGTCGCCAGCCGCGTCTTTTCACCTGACAGTGAGGAGTTTTGCCAGGAGGACGTAGCGTGTGGGAGGATCACGCTATTCCCCCCAGTTCCCCCTCCTCCCTGAACAGGCGCGCTGACCGACCAGAGGAGGCGCTAGTGCAGCGAGCAGGACACATACCCACATCTGGCTCCCCACCCACAGACACGGCCAATTGTGTCTGTAGGGATGGCTGACCAAGCCGGAGGCAACATGGGGATTTGAACCAGAGATCCCCATGTTGGCAGGCAACAGAATAGACTCCTGGGCTACCAGGACGCATATTCTCTGCATTTCACCCATCCTATTGTATAGGAGCAGTGGGCGGATGCAGCACCCGGGGACCGACTCCAGTTCTTCTTTCCATTGCCTTGCTCAGGGGCACAGACAGGAGTATTAACCCTAACATGCATGTCTGTTTGATGGTGGGAGGAAACCGGAGCACCCGGAGGAAACCCAGGCAGACAATGCAAATTCCACACAGAGAGGACCCGGGACGGCCTGGGGTTCGAACCCAGGACCTTCTTGCTGTGAGACAACAGTACTAACCACTGGGCCACCGTGCCACCAAAAAAGATGTGTTGATGTTTACGGAAAGCAACAGCTTGTATAGGATGGGACGAATACATTGGTATACATTTGAAACAGTCGAGCAGCACCTGGCGGGCTCACTTTCTGTATATGTGTCGGGTTCCACTGTGTGATTTATGCAACGATCAATGACAGATGTCACCTAAGGTATGTTATGGTTTCTAACAGGGCTGGGTGAGGATTCGATTCGATTCAAAATTGCAATTCTAAGCCATGACGATTTTAATATTGTAGCTTTTATCATAAATTGCAACGGTGGAGCACAATTAACAGACGCTGTGAGGAGGCTTGATGAGTCCTACACCTCAGATAACTTGAAAATGAATTGTTCAAAAGTTGACTCAGAGGAGCGCGCTGATGTTTCAAGCTTTTGTAATACATGGAGATTAAAATTGAAAAAAATATATATACATTTTCTTTGAATTAATTGCACATTTCACATTTTACTGTTGATAAGAAGAGATGGGAGCCGTTAAAATCACAGTACCAATCACAAAATACATGACACCATGATATTTGAAATTAATGCAATATTCGTCGAATCTGCACTAAAATATCGCTGTCATATTGGATCAGGAATTACCTGCTGATTCCCAGCCCTTGTGTCTAATGTGTGATTTAAACAAATTTGCATTACTCATTATTTGGATTTAAAATATCATCTGAAGGACTACTACTGCTAGAACTGCTATTACCACTAATGCTGCTTGCATGGTTTTTGGCAACGCAGACTAAATGGGGGGATTTGTTCTGTAGAAATACATCAAGCGAGATGTGTCTATGTGACTGGAGCAGTAATAATATGAAAACTCTACACTTGTCTGCTCGTTAGTTAGCCAAACACATGCCCGCTGCGGCACTGCCTTAGGGCAGGGAGAGTCACGCCTGAGACATCATAGTTGTTTGTTACAGCTGGGTGAATTTTAATTAAACTGTAAATACCTGCTAAAAACAATTAGCGAGACTTGGCAGCACCTAAGTTATTGTGAAAGGCAGCTACAGACACTAAATCATGTAGCCGAGGTCCACAGATGTCTCAGGAACTCCAAGTTTACGCAGAGCACTCTCTCGACATCAAACCTCAAATATAAATCTCCTACTAATAACCCCGAACTAATAACTACGTCGCTCGAGTTTGGAGAGTTTAGTGAATAGTGAGGGGGGGATGAAAGCTAGCTGGCTGCTAAACGGATGGTGGTGGGTGGGTGGGTGGGGGGGGGCAGGAAACAAGGGCTCAAACAAGGGGAGAGGGGCACGAGGGCCACAGCGCCTGCAACAGCGCCTGGTACAACCTGACTGACTGGTGCCTGAACACCACAGCTATAAACAGCCCGGCCTGGGGCGGCACATGGCTGCCGTGTCAAGAGGACGAAGGAGAAAACAGAACACACTTCCCTGCCAATATCGGCTTCCCCGTCAAATGCATCTCTCTCCGTCTTCAAATCACATTTAGCGGCGGGCAGAACAATAAAGAGGAGAAAACACATGGCTATTAGGATGCACGATGCCCGTCTATCGTCCGCGGGCATCTCCCCGTTTTTACGTTTTCTGGACAATGTCGGATTTTCTCTGTTACTTTTCAATTAATGAAGAAATAGAATTGCCGCAGGGGTCTTTCCCCCCCCCCCCCCCACATAAAACAGATATTTACCAATACTGTGGTTATATTCTTGTAACACTCAGCTTCATGTTCAGCAAAGTGTCTTCCTTGGTAGGAAGAGCAGGCTTTGCCAAAATAAAAGCTTCCTTTTTCTAAGCTATCGGCGAAACAACATACTGAAATTATTTTGCACAAAGGTGGTTGAAACACCGGAAAGGTGCCTACTGGTGAGTGCTAACATCACAAGAAGGGGATCAAATGGACGGGGTCCGTCATCCTTCCCAAGGTGGTACCTTTCAGTGTTGTAGTTTTTGCAAAGATAAAATGCAACATCTAAACAACTTATTATTGAAACACAGCAGTTTGCAGTGTTAAGAAGTGAAGGTCATTCTCATTGACAAAGGGACGTATTCCCAAATTTCTGATGGGCTGTATGCAGCAGCGCGGTCGCCTCACAGCAAGAAGGTCCTGGGTTCGAGCCCCGGGGTAGTCCAACCTTGGGGGTCGTCCAAGGTCGTCCTCTGTGTGGAGTTTGCATGTTCTCCCCGTGTCTGCATGGGTTTCCTCCCACAGTCCAAAGACATGTAGGTTAGGTGAATCAGGCATACTGAATTGTCCCTAGGTGTGAATGTGTGAGTGTGTCTATGTGTTGGCCCTGTGATGGCCTTGTGGCCTGTCCAGGGTGTCTCCCCGCCTGCCGCCCAATGACTGCTGGGATAGGCTCCAGCCTCCCCGTGACCAGGATAAGCGGTTTGGATAATGGATGGATGGATAATGGATGGATGGATGGATGCAGCAGACACAGAAAACAGTGCCACTGTGGTCCCTCTTTATTGACATCATAAACGGGAGAGGAATGACACAGATGGAAGAAGAAGAGAAAAAAAATCGGAGGAATTGATTTAAGCTCCTGACAGTTTACCGAGATGTTTCGATCAACAAGGTGTTGGGGGATGAATATCCTGTTGGCAAAAAAGGCTTCCATAAAACGTTGGCGGGGCTGCTCCAGCACATTGATTTTTTTTCTTTCTCCTTTTCCATCTGCGCTTCAATTCTGCTTTTATTGTGCAGCCAGCCTACTCTTGGTTGGTTGTGCACTTTTCTACTCTCCGTCTGAAAGAGTAAAAAAAAGCCCTGATTTCCAATGAGGCATCATGCCCTTGAGAGCCCTCCCTTCCCACTCCTTCCATAAAGCCGCCCACCGCAGCCCCCCCCCCATCTCCTACTTGTATAAAGTTGTTAGCAGCCAGCTCCCCTCCTCCTGGGCCACATGAAGCTGTTAGCGGCCAGCTCCACCATAGAAATCCAATGTGAAGAGAATGAAATATTATGCCACACCACTGCATAATTGCCTCTCAGCCCAAGGGAGCTCTTGCGGAAAAATGAGCAATGCGTTGAGCCTAATGGAGCTACCCGGAGAAGGAGGGGAGGGGGTGAGGTGAGGCTGCCAGATCCTGTTTCACGGCGTAATTCTGCATAAAGCAAACTCACCTTCTTTGATCTCTCTGATCTCGCTGCTAAAAGACTTAGCGTTGTGCGATTCTGCGAGGTCAGGGCATACCTCCCTCGCACAAGAGCAAACAGTCGGGAGGGAGGGAGGGAGGGCGAAAGAAGCGGCAGCAGCAGGAGAGGAGGAGAACATTAATGGCGGCATAGGGAGTAAATCTCACTATAAGGGCACTTAAAGAGGCGATCTGGCCTGAATAAAACGCCGTGGCAGATTACGACTCCCTGCCAGCTCCTAGGAACAGGACCGTGGTTGTGAGAGGAACTGGGAGGGGTGTGCGGCACGGCCCTTCTGACACACTGGTGTCTTGATGTTCTCCCAGCAGGACCTGTATTGTTCTCCCTCCTTTTGACTCCCTTTCACTTATTCCTTCCTTCCTTCCTCCCCGCTTCCCTTCCTTCCGATCTTCCTTTCGTTCCATCGGCCCTTGTAGAGGCATGTTTGGTAAACTGGGTGGGGACAACATATGTCTGGGCAGATTACAGTGATTGGCTTGCCATCAAGACTGCAACTTGTTACACAGCTGCAGTCTGTCTCCCCCCGTGACCTCTCCCCTCTATTTAGGGTTAGAGGTCAGACACCACACCCTCCCCTTGATGTGCCTTGCCCCCCCCTCCCCGGATGACAGAGTTCCTTTCCAGATGCTTCATTGGAGTTGCGGACCACCCCCTCCCACATGCATCTGTTTAGCCCACTTGCAAGAAAGAAAAAGGTTCCTTCAGGACAAAGGGGCACACTGCTGAGAGCAGACTTACATATAGAGTGATTTAAGGCTGATGAGAAAAGACCCTGACAATGGACACACACACACAAAAAAAATTAACTCTAGTCAAAGCCAGTTGAATATAGCCTTGTGAATGTGAACCGGGAATCAATGAAAGAGAGGGAGCAAGCTGTGAAACAAGTGACACATCCTGCCTTTACCACATATTTCTCTAGTTCATGAACCACAAGGATTAATCCAATATGAGTGAGAGAAAGACATTTCTTGCCGTAAATCCGTGGAGGTCACCGTCCCACTTACTATTGGAAGGGCCCTGCGGGCATATTAACATGGCGGTGTACCGGAGCCAGAGTGCTCTGAATTAAATCAGAGACATTATTTGCAATCACCCCGACAAGCAGATACTGCAGCACGTGGCTGACCTGTTAACCCGCCCAACCTCCATCATCCAGACTCTTGCTTGCTTAGCTTACCTTTTCTACGTCGCCAACAAGTAACACGGGATGATTTTGCAAGAATGAGCTTAAATTGAATTTACAATCCTTAAGATTGTCAGGGAAAGTCCTCCTCAAAAGCGAGCATCTAAAATGAGCAACTGCAACAGCATTCATGATCGTAATTAGCATCACATTCAAAAATCATATTTGTGGTTTATCTGTTGTCTTTAATATGACAGAAATAGAAAGCATAATAAAAGAACGTGTTTGCATGTAAATCTTTGGGATTGCAACTCGATGACCAGCAACCAGGGCTTAGCCGCTAAAGGAAAGCTTAAGTTTGAATATCTAAGTGAGGACAAAAGGGCAAAATTATCTGCAAGTTTCCGTCTCTCTGGTTGACTGCCACCCAAGTACACAACAGAGCTGGAGATCATTTGTAGCTACAAAGTGCCTGCAGGGGCACAGTGAATCTATCCGGATTTGATGGAAGGGGATCTCGAGAGCACTAGTGAAGGATTAAATGTGATTGACTTTACACACCAGGAAACCAATGGCTAGAAAATACCCAGGCTTTGAGGATTTTCTTACTTTGCTCCAAGTAATTCTTCCAGAAATCCGAGCCTACTTAGCCTATATCATTTACTAATTTGGTGGGTCACTGCCGAGTGTTATTTTCCTGTAGCGCATTCAAACCACTAGCTTGTACGCCAAAACTCACAAGACAGCTGGCCGACGACGTCTAACACACGATAAATTAACTACAGGGGCCATAAGTGAGCTTGGTGGTAGGGTGTTGGGATTAATGGTGTAATATAACAATACAATAAATGTGATCAAACATTAAAGTTATGGCTATTAATACAGAGCAGCAGAAGCAAAGAAAAGGGCCATGTGTGTTTTGGTATGGGGCTGTTTAAAAATGTTCATGGAAAAAGTATTTCCATAAACCAGGGCGTCTGGGTAGCATAGCGGTCTGTTCCGTTGCCTACCAACACAGAGATCCCAGTTCAAATCCCCGTGTTACATCTGGCTTGGTCCCTACAGACACAATTGGCCATGTCTGCGGGTGGGAAGCCAGATCTGGGTATGTGTCCTGGTCGCTGCACTAGCGTCTCCTCTGGTCGGTCGGGGTGCCTGTTCGGGGGGGATAGTATGATCCTCCCATGCGCCACATCCCCCTGGCGAAACTCCTCACTGTCAGGTGAGAAGAAGCAGCTGGCGACTCCACATGTGTCGGAGGAGGCATGTGGCAGTCTGCAGCCCTCCCCGGGTCGGAAGAGGGGGTGGGGCAACGACTGGGACAGCTTGGAAGAGTGGGTAATTGGCTGAATACAACTGGGGAGAAAAGGGGGGGGGGACACAAAAAAAAAGTATTCCCATAAACCTAGTTACCTGTGAGGAAACATGCAGCTGAGCTCAGCTAACAACAACGAGTCGTGTTTGAGGGGCTGATTAGCAAAGCCACCGTGCCAACCTGCAATCCGTTTTGACTGCCGAGGTCTGTGAGCAGCCAGTAGGGTCTATCCTACAGTGACACTCGGGGCATTGGGCTATCTGCGACCACCCCGAGGTACACCGCGTGTCAGTCAGAGAGCTGGCTGACAATTGTCAGTGTTTGCTCCCTGACCCGTGACAGCCCACTGCTGAGAGCCACTCAGCTCAGTGTGCAGCGAGGAGCGCCTGGCCCGCTGGGAGCGTCTCAGTGGCTGCTCCTCCCCACAGACCTGCAGGAGAGCGGCCGAGATAGGGAAAGACAAAACAACCCTGTCCGGCTTCGTGCTCACACCCCATCGCAACCCAATTTCAATATCATTTCCATGTCTGATAGTATTTGGAAACAAAAGTAGCAAAAACAAAAGAATAATTGTGTGTGTGTGTGTGTGTGTGTGTGTGTGTGTGTGTGTGTGTGTGTGTGTGTGTGTGTGTGTGTGTGTGTCTGTCTATCAGGGCCCCACAGATGGAACAAACGGAGCATACTATCCTTCTCACTCTAACTCTGTGCTGCTGGCTCCCGGAGTACCCGGGTTGGCGGGTACTCTAACTCAGGCATCTGGACTCCCACCACATGAACATACTAGCTACCAATGGAAAGACCCGAGAGCGGATTGAAACAGTTCTTAAAAGCCCCGTTTTAATTTGGTCCAGAGGGGGGGAGATTATTTCGGCAGCTGCCACGCTGTTTGCAGCATTTGGTTTTTCATTATAAACATGTATTCCTTTGGGCCGAAACGTGAATGACACAGAGTGACAGGCACGGCCCGTCTGAGAGAGCGAAGCCGTGATTGTTAGCATATGTCACGGACTCTCTTCTCTATATTTAAAATGCTAAATCAGACACCTGAAACTACACTTAGTTGTGCAGAAAAGAAAATATGTGATCACCGAGAAACGTCGCCTGCGGTGCAATAAAATAAATGGTTCTTCACACAGCTGGCGCTGCATTGTAGCAAGATGCTAATACACCGTTTTTAGCATAAAATAATTATAGGAAGGTAATATTAGAGTCAGTTAAGTGGAGAATATTGCTGGCAGTTACAAATAATATCCTACCCTGAGCGATTGTGGGTGTGTGTATTTGCTGTTCGCCCCCCAGATGGCCCGGGGGGATAGATGCTGAAGAGTGTCTTTCTGCCCCGTATGCACTGACATGTATATGGATTCATTCCCTCACTGCACCGCTGGCTGAGGGAGAGCCCAGGGGATGAGATGCAGAAAACAAGAGAGAGGAGGGGGACGGAAAAAGTGGGCAGGACAGAGGACACAGGCAGACGGAAGAGACAAGACACTAACAAGAACAGCAGAGACATACAGAGCGACAAGAGAAAGGGTGGAAATGAGAATCGGAAGGCTAAAATAGAGAATTAGAGAAAAGCGGATGATGGAAGTCAGTGAGACAGGGAGAGAGAGAGACTGGGACGGGGGGTCAGAGAGAGACTGACAGAGACAGACACA